>NW_024062220.1:0-61604 GCF_006381635.1 Hibiscus syriacus | reverse complement strand
ATTGATGAATTTATTGAATCTAATTTTTCTTATAATATTTTCAAGGATCATGAACTTTACCATGAAGAGGAAGAAAGGGAGTTTGAAAAATTTTCATTCAATCAATTCTGATTTATCTTTACCTTCCTCTAAAACTAAAATTTTACCTTATGTTTTGCAAGCACCTGAGGTAGAATTAAAGTAGTTACCAGAACATTTGAAATATGACTTTTTGGGCGAAAATATAACTTTACCAGTTATCATCTCAAGTAAATTATCTGAAGGATAAGAGGAACCTTTGGTAGCAATGTTGCGCTCTCACAAAGAAGCCATAGGATAGACCATTGCCGACACTAAAGGATTACAACCATCGACTTGCATGCATAAGATTAAAGTCGAAGAAGGAGCAAAGCCATCATGAGAAGGACAACGCCGATTAAATCCACATGATGAATAGTAAGAAGGAAATTCAGAACTCCTTGATGTTGACGTAATCTATCCAATATCGTATAGTAATTGGGAAAGTCTGATTCATGTTCCCAAGAAAATGAGAGTCCAGTGGTCGAAATCAAGAAGGGAAGTTAGTTCCACAGAGTTCAAAGTTTGTATTAATTACAGAAGTTAAACTCACTTACTTGAAAAGATCATTTTCCTCTTCCCTTTATAGACCAAATGATTGAAAGATTAGCTAGGAAAACTCATTACTGTTGTCTTGATGGTTTTTTAGTTTTTTCCAAATCCTAGTAGCACCCGAGGATCAAGAAAAAATGACTTTTACTTGTCCCTTTGGTACATTTGCATATAGACAAATTCCCTTTGGTCTTTGTAACGCACCGACCACCTTCCAAAGATGCATGTTAAGTATATTTGTGGAGAAGCGAATCGAAGTCTTTATGGATGACTTCATGGTTTATGGTAATTCTTTTAGTGAATGTCTTGATAATTTAACTAAATTGCTTAAAAGATGCTTAGAATATAACCTTGTTTTAAACTATGAAAAATGCTATTTTATGGTTGATAAAGGATTAATTTTAGGTCATATTGTTTCCTCAAAAAGATTGCGATTGATAAAGCTAAAACATACATTATACGCTCACTTCCTTACCACATAACTGTGAGGGAAATTCATTCTTTTCTTAGCCATACAGGATTTTACCACAGGTTTATTAAAGACTTTTCAAAGATAACACAACCTTTATGCAATCTTCTTCAAAAGGATCAAGACTTTTACTTTAATTCAAAGATGCAAGGAGTCTTTCGATTCATTAAAGGAAAAGCTTTATTCAGCTCTAATTGATCAGTCGCCAGATTGGAATTTCCCCTTTGAACTTATGTGTGACACATCAGATACTAGTGTTGGAGATGTTCGCAGCCCGAAAATAGGGAAAGAGCCACATGTCATAGCCTATGCATCCCGAACTTTGAACTCGGCTCAAAATAATTATTCAACCACGAAAAGAGAACTTTTTGCTATAATTTTTGCTTTAGAAAAATTAAGATCTTATTTGCTTGGCACTAAATTTTTTTTATCATGCAGCTTTAAGGTATTTGATGAGCAAAAATGAGGCTTATCCGATGGATCCCACTTTTACAAGAATTTAACTTGGAAATTAAAGACAAAAAAAGATGCAAAAATTTGGTAGCAAATCACTTGAGTCGAATTCCCCTTCCACATCTGACCCACCACTTAGAGAAGAATTTCCTGAAGAAAAATTGATGGTGGCGCAAAGCATAACCCCATGGTTTGCGGACATGGTTAATTATTTGGCCACATGTAAGTTACCATTAAATTTTACGAGAGCTGAAATTAATCGAATTAAGCGTGAATCCTGATACTATATTTGGGATGATCCTTTTTTATGGAAGCACTACTCAGATCAGGTAATTCGATGATGTATTGCCGAAAGTGAGGTAAATTCGATTTTACAATTTTGTCATTCTTACTATTGTGGTGGCCATTTTGGGTTAAAACGTACAACTCATAAAATTCTTGAATGCGGTTTCTTTTGGCTTAACATCTTTAGGGACTCATATCTATTTTGTAAAACTTGTGAAAGATGTCAACGTACAGGGAATTTAAGCCGTAGGAATGAAATGCCTCTTAATTCTATACAAGTTTGTGAAATTTTTTATGTTTGGGGAATCGATTATATGGGTCCTTTCATTTTTTCATTTGGAAATACCTATATTATTTTGGCTGTAGATTATGTTTCTAAATTGGAGGAAGCTAAGACCACTCAGAATAATGATGCTAAAACTACATTTAATTTTTTGAAAAATACCATTTTTCCAGGTTTGGCACGCCAAGGGCTATAATAAGCGATAGATGAACTCACTTCATCAACCGAGTAATCGAATCACTAATGAAGAAATTTGGATTAACTCAAAGAATTGCTATCACTTACCATCCACAAAAAATTAGACAGGTTGAAGTATCAAATCGAGAACTTAAAACAATTCTTGAAAAATTGTTAAACCATACTAAAAGGATTGAAGTTTAAAATTAACTGATGCACTTTGGACATATAGAACTGCTTATAAAGGTCCTATTGGGATGTCACCATACATACTTATTTTTGGTAAACCATGTCATTTACTGGTTGAGTTAGAACATCGAGCTTATTGGGACGTTAAACAGTGTAACATGGACATGGATGCAATTGGTGATGCTCAGAAATTACACATTCAAGAACTTGAGGAAATCCGAATAAATTCCTATGACAGTGCTAGGATATTTAAAGAAAAAAGAAAAAAATTTCACGATAGTAGAATTTCTTTTAAAACTTTTTCTGTCGGTCAAAGGTTTTGTTATTTAACTCCAAAGTTAAACTTTTTGTAGGAAAACTTAAATCAAAATGGCTCGGACCATATACAATAAGTTAAGTATTTCCTCACGGTGTTGTTGAAGTTGAAAATAACTCATGAGTTCGGATTAAAGTCAATGGTCAAAGATTGAAACTGTATTAAGAAAATGCTCCAGTGGTCTAATCGAAGAAATCAATTTAGAGGAACCCATACTTTGAAAAATCAGGTCGTAGAGCTAACGACGTTAAAAAAAGCGCTTGATGGGAGGTAACCTATTTCGTTCTATTTTTATTTTATTTCATTTTATTTCATTTTGTTTTATTTTCATTTTATTTTTAGCAAACTTTATTTCATTCTATTTATTTTATTTTATTTTGATTTATTTTATTTTAAACAGATCTTAATTCTAATCGAATATTTAACGAAAAAAATAGTGTTTCACATCTGGAAGTAGGAGGTAGGTGCACGCTAGCATAACCAACCCCTAAGTGGCGCACGTTAGTATACCCCAATTTTTTCGTTCCATCATATGCTTAAAATTCCTAATTTGAAGCTATATTTGTTTCAAATTTCTTTTTGTGTGCCCCACCTTATCTATCACTAACTCAACCTTTACAATTCTAAACCAATCCCAACACTATTTTATTCCACCTTTTTAAGTTTGACTAAAAATCAAACTCTTTTATTCTTATTTTATATCCCACACGTGACAAAGAACCCCCACCCAAAACAACCAACATTTTCTTTCTTCTTTCATTCAGCCGAATGCCTCTCTACCTTCCCTTTCTTTGCTTCTTTCGATCGGCCACCACACCATCATGTTTCATCGCTTTTCATCACCATTGCCTCCTCCACATGGTGACTACTCACTTCTTTTCACCATGGTAAGAACATGTAACCAAGAGAACCAAGGAGCTCCACCGCTGCTCAACCTTGGAGGATGCCGCCGCCACGCCACCCTGGTTATCATTGATGTTCCAAGTGATTTCGACCCTCTGCCCATGCTACCACCTCCTCAATGAGATGCACGAAGGCCACAAGGTTCACCATTAAGGACCCCGATCCGTGTACCCGAGACCTCTACCTTCCCTCCATTATTCAACAGTTCGTCTTTCCACCATCACGTTGTCAAACCAAGCACTGCATGACCGTCCTGTACTTCATCGTCGATGAAAACATTTTATTCCATGCCGTTGGGTTCGAGAACATATTCAAAGCTGAATGGCAAGTCTCTGTCATTTACTACACTTGAACAACTCGAGGTAAGTTCTGAACCTGTTGATATTGAACCGTTACTAATGTGGCACCCTGTTTTTGGCTATTCTGAAGATTTTAGGAACAAATTCAATTTTTCAAGTGGTGTACCACCACAATCGATCCCCGCACCCTCATATGAACCGCACCTTCACCAACACACCACTCGTTCGGGCAGCCACAACCTACATCCTTTGAAGCAGGCTTGGATGAAACCGAATGACCACCAGACGAAATGTTTGATCCTTTCGATGAAAGAAATCGAAGGGGCCGGACCTATTCGGTGCCACCCGAGGAGTTGCTGCAAGGTTATCTTTATTTTGATGGTGACGACGCAAGGAGTTTCGATAGCATCCGTCACCGTAGGTTTCAATTGTGTTAGTATATTCCATCACGTACACTCGATACTTTACACTTACGTGATGTTGTGATGCGCTATGTTGATGCTATTGGTTGGATTCCTTATTCAAATATTAGATGTAATACTTATTATGAATTGGTCTTTGAATTCTATACCACTTTTGTTTTGCTGCAGCGTCATATCATACCTATGAATACACCTGATGTTATTACTTTTTGCTACTAGGACAATATTTTAGGATATCGTTAAATGATTTTAACTTCTCTATGGGGTTCATGATCGATGTCACATACCATGATTATCTGACATCTTTGCGTGAGATTACAAAGGATTTTGACACTGATATGGCTTATGAGGCACTTACAGGATTGACAGGCATTCATTTCGATGCACGTATTACAAAAGCGTGACATATTCATGACCCCGCTCTGCGTTACATACACCAGTTCCTTACTTACAACTATTGCGATCTTAATGATACTACATCTTGTTTGAGTAAGGTTTAATTGTTTTTCTTATGGTATATGCAAACCGAAATGAAGGTAAACTTAGGATATTGGTTCACTCGAGCATTCACATGAGTTGTACGAACCAATCGACCCTTGATTCTTGGACCTTATATTACACATTTAGCATATCTTTTATTTCCATTGACCTTTGATACTGCAAATTTTACTCATGTTTTTTCTATGGATCCACTTGATGCTAGGTGTTTGGATTCAATGGGACTTCTCGCAAGCACTCCCACTGCCCCTCACATTGTACCTCCCGGCACCATTACACCTTGTAATGGGAGCGTGTACATGAGGCAGACTGAAGCACCTCTGGCAGCCAGTTCCCAACTGGATATGAGAACCGAGATGCAAGGCGTGTCTCGTCGCCTTGACACTATTGAAGCCAACCTTGCCGAGGTTCTTTCTTACTTCTCCTGGGCTAGTCTTGACATTACAGTGGCCATGATCTCCACTAGATTGGGGAGTATTCCTTTGCTTCTCTTTATTTTTCAATTTAATATACGTTTTGGGACAAAACGAAATGAGTGAGGGGTGGAAGGATAAGCATGTCGTCAAATTTTTCCTTGACTTGTTTGATTGTTTGAAATTGAGTTATTCTTATGTTGATATGTTGGGATCGTTGGTTGCTAGTCTTGAACTTTTCTTTATACTCTTGCTTTCTTTTGGATTGTGATCATGTTTTTATCGAATTTAATTTTCATGATTGGTGATTGGTATAGCTGGTGAATTTTTTGTCGAGTATTGATATTTCATGTTTTTGTTAATAGAGATGAACTTGACTCAGTGCATATAAACTTTTATTGTGTGATTTGAGCCTAACGAGCATACATTTTCTTTTTTGCTCATTGTTTGACTTGTGTGTGCTGGACTAATTAGGATGTTCTAAAACTTGTAATCATATTACATATCGAGACTACATGTTGAACGTAATGTTTTAATGTGATAAGGGCACCTAGGACAAACCCATTTTTCCCAAAATGCCTATCTGATTATATATCCACTAGTGAACCATATTTGAGCTT
The DNA here is from genome assembly GCF_006381635.1 of Hibiscus syriacus. NCBI lineage: Eukaryota > Viridiplantae > Streptophyta > Magnoliopsida > Malvales > Malvaceae > Hibiscus > Hibiscus syriacus. Next base: position 55,668 of record NW_024062220.1, on the reverse strand, counting down.
ATTCCCATTTCTTTGTTTTACACCTCATAATTAAACCTGAAACCTTTATTTTTATTTTTACTTCTTTTTTCACAACTTTGCCTACACTTGAGATCTTGTATCAATCTTGTTCCACACAAAAATGAAAAATATTTGTTTCAAAAAAATGAAAAAACAAGTTGTTCATTGTTTTGAATAGTAGAAAAACAGATTCGAAAAAAAGAAAATAATAACAAAAGTAAGGAAAAATTGATTGTGTCAATTGTCTTTCATCTATTCTTTTTCCTTGTTTTGTTTTTCATTGCGCTTTATGTTAATTCATGGATTGTTCTTAATTATTTTGATTTCTTGTTTCAGTATTTTAAACCTTTCTTTTTAGCCTTGATTATTGCATTATGTTCAATTTTTGTATTGGAGACTTGATTGGATTCCAAGCCTATGGTAATATTGGTTAGCTTCGGTTTGAGTGACTTCATTTACCCCAAAAACTTTGAGCAGATATGTGTAAATCTTTATGAGGTATTAAGTCATGTTTCATTGAAGTTGGCAATAATTAGGATGTCTTTCTTACTTAAAATTTTCTTAGTTGTGTCTTTTGATTATAACTTGAATTCGGCAAATGTCATGGACTAAGTTCAATTGGAAGTTTGAGGAATAAATTGAAATCAAAGATGGAAACTTATGATTTTGATATGTTAATTGATGAATGCTTGAGGACAAGCATTGAATAAGTGAGGGGGGATTTGATAAGTGCTTAATTTAGTTACTTATTTTTTCGTCTTGATTCATTTTATTTGCAAGATGTCAAATTTGGAAAATTATGCTAAAAGGAAATAATTATGCAGTTTTTTTTATTTTCGGAATCAAAGCTTGATTAGTAGGCATGAATTCATGCATGAAACATCCGACGAGGCGATGACGTCAGCACCTTCTAGAATATCCTTTCAGTGTTTCTAGAAGAATGAATGGATTGACCACACGTTTCTGCAATTCGAATTTGGATTAAATGTAACACCCATAACCCGTATAATTATACCTATACAGATTATAGATGTTATCTGAATTCTCGAAAACCATTACCTTTTCAAACCGATTTAAAATTTATTTTCTTAAAATAGTAAATGATATTATAAAAATATCATATCATATAAAATTACGTTTCATTATAATAATTTAATTCAAAATATTTTTAATTATGGATAGTGAATAGTACCCGAATAGTGAATAGTGAACAGTGAGGGAATCGATTCCCTGTAGCAGGGGAATCAGTACCCCTTTAACAATCTGGAAATTTTGCTTAAAAACCGTGGTTACTGTTCATGCTACAGTAACCTCCGAAAATTTACATATAAAACTCATAAAAACTAACCTTTCATCACTATAAAAATTCCCAAAAATTTACTCAACAATTAAATTAAACATTTCCAAATTACATGCCACTATCTAAAATCAAATTTCACAATAGGATGCCTTACTGATATTGAAATATACCTCTCGATGCTTGATGTCGTTCTGAACTCTTTATTCTTATTCTTTGCTTTCTACCTACGTGTGAAAATCATCACACGCTAAGTATAAACTTAGTGAGGCAATTTAAAACATTTAACAGTGCAATACAATTCATGCATGATTTTCAATATCAAATATCAAATTTCCATAAAATCATTTTACTAACATATCCAATATTTTACCATGATCAAAATAATTTAAAATCTCTTACCATTTATCCCATAAGCTCGTAAGCTTATTTTACCAAAATACTTACCATTTAAATTCCATAAGCTCGTAAGCTTATTTTTCCTATATACTTGCCATTATTCCGTAAGCTCATAAGCTTATTTGCATGGTTACCATTTATTAACCAATAAAACCTAATCCATAGCTAATCCATAGCCAATAGCCCAATATTAAACCTTGAGGACCCTGGGTATTCGAGTAATATTTGCACCGTAGTGCTACACATAAGGTCGTGCCCACCATAAACACCGAAGTGTATTACACATAAGGTCGTGCCCACCATATACACCGAAGTGTATTTCACATAAGGTCGTGCCCACCATATACACCGAAGTGTGTTATAAACCTGCAGCTGCTATACTCTATGGCATGCCAACTATACCCTGTCCCTCAATGACTTACTTGGGCATATAGTCTATTTTATTCGATGCATCCATGGCAAAGTATATTATCAAATTTAACATTGGGCAGTTCATACCCGAAAACATTCATGGTAAAATATCACATTTTGTTTTCATGATCAATTCATTTTAATTTTATACTCTGACATCTTAATGTCAATTTATAAAAAATGATATAAAATCATGCCGATATAAACAAGGTCGACTTATCGCAAGTCTTCCTTATGATGTATAAAACATCCATGTATAATTTCATGCATGTATTGCACTCACCTTGACACTTTATGTATTTCAAAATATATAAGCCTCACTATGGTCCACCATAAGCCCTTTTATATTTGATTTGCTTCGATTACAAATCAATCACAATCTGTATAAATCATCAATTCATAATAATCCATATGTTAGTATTTTACTAACATAAATACATTCCACCATATCTCCATACTATATTTGAAATTCATCATCTATAAAAATATTTAACTCTTAATAATTCCTTATAACATTGGAACCCACTTTTCCAATTTACTCAAAATGGTCTTCACCATTTTACCACTTAAATTCTTAATACCAATAATTCCAACATTGAAATTATTTCCATTCAAATGCTTTTAAAAAAGCATAAATACATTTAAGTACCCCAACTTATCAATTGTTGTACTTAAATCACCAATCATTTCAATCTTCCCAAAATAATCAATTTCACATCTAACACTCTTTTCAATTTCAAACAACAATTTCCAGCATAGTACATCAATTATACAACACTTACACAACAACCCATAAATTTCCAGAATTCAGACAACTCGCACTACCCTTAAAAAATCATTATTCTGTATTGATATAGACACTGGAATTCAATTCCGTTTCTTCCGTTAAAAACTAGACTCAAATAAAAATCTATCCATATAAAGAACTCCTTCTAATGCATTCTTTACAATTTATGGTCAATTTTCAAAGTTCACCAACATAATCTGTTTTGTACAGAATTCTGCTGTCCGACTTTTCTAACCTTTCCTCAGTTAAAAATTCATATATATTTGTATACAACTTGAAATTAATCCCCGTTTGTTTTAAACAAAACTAGATCCATATATGAACACAATATATAAAAATAACCTCCAAATTAGTTTAATATATTTTCTGGTGAATTTTCGAACCTACTGCCAGAATAAAAAATCCAAACTGTTTTCTTTAACTTCATCCTTAGGTTCTTCATCATTTCTTACAACCAATTCTTTAAAATCACTTAACTCTTCAAAACCCATAAAACACAAGAATCAAAATCCCCTTCATCAACTCAATATAAATTTGAACATGAAACCCTAGTAATATTCATGTCAAAATGTAGAGAATTGAAAGTAGAATATTTTTCCTAACCACACTTAGTCAAATTCTCAAGAATTAGCTTGAAAATTGAAACTAAAATGCTTACCTTTCTTGCTTGAATGTGCCGGCCCTTGGAGGAAGAAGATGAGCTGAAATTGCTCATCCATGATTGACAATTTATGATATATTAATCCTACACATGCTAAATAATATATCATAATGGAATTATTTAATCCATTCAATAAGAATTTCCATTTTTGCCCTTAATGAATCTCCATAATCACCATAAAACCAAGCCATCTGATATTACAAAGTCAAATATAATTTAATTTGATTTGACCTACGAAAATACCATGAAATTTTCAAAACTTACGTTTAAGTCACTAAATTTCACAGTTTCGGTTTAATCTGAAAAATTGCACAATTTCAAACCAAATTTCTCTGATCCAAAATATTACAATAATATTTCCAACCATTTTATAACATCCTTCAAATTTTTGTAAAATTCCGATTCGATCAGAATTTACCGATTCCTTACCGGCTTTAACTCTTTCTTTACTAAATTCCCAATCCAACAATATGATTTCCATAAAACTCCAATCTCAAGAGTAAACCATATATTTATGGAATAAAAATCTTTTTAGGAAATTTATCACTTAATTCCCTAAAATTTTCCCAAGTTTCTGCTTTGACCATCAAACTTTCAAAATTTGCATTTTGGTCATTATCTAAATTTTTGGGGTATTACAATTCTCCCCTCCTTAAGAAAATTCGTCCTCGAATTTTAAACTTTCTATGAAAACCATAACTTCTCTTTTTAATATCTCATAAATTCCAATGAATCTTAGACTTAGTTTTTTTCTTTGCATTTTAGGCGCAACATCTTTTTCCAAGGTGATACTTTAAGAAAACTTTATCACCTTCATGAAATTTCAATCTCTTTTCACTTAAAGTCTACATAAGACTTTTGCCAATCAAATGTCATTTTGAGATTATCTTGAATATATGTACTTTATCCTCAATTTCTTTTAATAAATCTGTGCCAACAAGATTTCAATCTTTTAATTTGAACCCATTCAATGGTGTTCGTTATTTTCTCCCATATACAACTTCATACGAGTTATCTTGATACTCAATTAATAACTGTTATTGTAGGAAAATTCGACTAAAAACAAATACTTTTTCTTTTCCATGATTCCTTGGAATCAATCACACATGCACTCAGCATATCTTTTAATATCTAAATAGTACTTTCTGACTTACCATCCGTCTGTGGATGAAAAATCGTACTGAAATTTAAATTGAGTACCCAAAACTTTATGCAATTATTTCCAAAATCTTAAATTGAATCTTTGATCCATGTCCAATATGATGGATATTGGCACTCTATGTAGCCGAACCATCTCTTTGATATATAACTCTGAATATTTATCCAATGCATAATCCATTCACATCGGAATGAAATGTGCCAAATTAATTAACCAGTCACCATCACCCAAATGTAATCATTTTTATTTGATGTCAAAGGTTGTCCAATAACAAAATCCATAGTGACTCTTTACTATTTCCACTTTGGAATAAAAATCAGTTGCAACAATTACGAAAGCACTTTATGCTAATCTTTTATTTGTTGACATGTCAAATATGTAGCAACAAACTCTGTAATGTTTATTTTCAAACATTGCCACAAAAATGACTCTTTACATCCTGATATATTTTGTTCCTACTTGTATGCATAGTCAGTGAACAATAATATACATGAGAAATAATATCTTTCTTCAATTCATCACTATGAGGGAAACAAATTCCTCCTCGATAAAATAGACACCCATCAGACTTGACTTCAAAGTCTTTAGTCTCATTTTTTTTCATCTTTCATTTTGTTTTATATATTATCCGATATAAAAACATCGACTTTATTTTTAATTCAGCCCAATAATGCACCATTTTCTTTCGACAATAATCTCACATCCATAGCTCGCAAAGCTGTAAAAGTTTTTCGACTAAGTGCATTTACTACACATTTGACTTACCTGAATGATAATTAATTATCAAATCATAGTCCTTTAAAAGTTCTATCCATCTTCGTTGTCTCAAATTTAGATCTTTTTGAATCAACCAATATTTCAAACTCTTATGATCCAAGTAGATGTGGCATCTCTCACCATACAAATAATGACGCCAAATCTTTAGAGCAAAAACAACCGATGCTAACTCAAGATCATTAGTAGGATAATTCATCTCATGCATCTCTAATTGTCTAGAAGCATAGGCTGCCACCTTACCTTCTTGCATAAGTACACACCCCAAATCATTATGAGATGTATCACTATACACCACATGCTCTTTGTCCGATTCCGGTTGTACCAACACTAGTGCTTCTATTAAAATATTATTTAGAGTTTTGAAACTCTCTTGACATTTCTCAGTCCAAACGAATGAAACATTCTTTCACAAAAACTTGGTCAATGGATAAGCAATCATCGAAAGTTTTTTCACAAACCATCGATAGTAACCAGTAAGCCCCAAGAAACTTCGGACCTCTAAAACATTCTTTGGAGGTTTTTTTTCACTCCAATATTGATTGATTTTTGTTTTTTATACATTATGTCGAGACAACATAACCAATAAAAGAACTTCTGATAGCCAAAACTCACACTTTGACATTTTGGCATGTAACTTTTTACCCTTAATTATCTCGAGCACAAAACGAATATGAACATCATGCTCTATCTTTGTATTCGAGTATACCCGAGTGTCCTTAATACAGACCACCTCAAATTAATCCAAGTAAAATTGAAATACTCGATTCATCAAGTCTATGAATGCTACCTGAGCATTTTTCAACCAACTGGCATTACTACGAACTCGTAGTATCTACCATTTCCTGAAAAATATCTTTGGAACATCTTCCTCTTTAATCTTTAACTGGTGATATCCCATTCGAATATCAATTTTTTTTTGAGAACATTGCTGCTCTTTTTTAAGCTGACAAAACAAGTCATCAATCCTCAAAATAGGATATTTGTTCCTGATAGTTACTTTGTTTAACTATCAATGTTCTATGCATAATCGCATATATCCATTTTTTTATAAACAATACCGATTTACAGCAATGTATAATATTCGGTCTAATGCATCCTCCATTTATCAGCTCTTGCATTTATTTATTTATTCTTTTAGCTCATTCGAATCATTCAATATGAATCCATAGATACAAGATCAATGCCTTAATAACCCTTAATATTGAATTCCACCTCTCAATCTAGAGGTAACCCATAATAATAAATCTAAAAAGACTTATGGAATTTCCCAAGTTATGGAAATAGCATATAATCTTACTTCAGATACTTGAGTATCTATTACCTTAGCTAGAAAAGCTATGCATTTTTTTACATCATCTTAATCGTAACCATTGTTGACATTAGTGATGATTTCACTTTTTCATCAACCATTAAAATTTTTAATTTCTCCGCATTTTTCTAAATTAATGCTTCTTGCGACCAATAACCCAACCTTATTGCAGAGACAACCAACTCATGATCAAAATGATCTACAACTCGTTAATGTTGATCCCATAAGATTCACCGGTAACATAAGCTCCTGAATCTTTATCGAACATGTACTATTTGTCCGACTAACACTTATATCATGACCATGATCTATGATCTTCCACTCTAATATCACTCGATACCAAGTAGAATTGAATATTTCTACTTTGAAATTCCTTATTTCATTCTTAAGGAAATATTTATAACTTTTCCAGATCCATAGAAATTATTCTTGAATAATTAAAACCTTTTCCATCTCCAAGGAAAGTCTTAATGTTCACATCATTCAATAAGAAAACTTGATAAATTTGTAGCAATAACTTCATAGCAGTTAATGCTAATATCACACTAGTAAACAAATTTACTCATTTTCTTATCATTACGAACTTGACACTTTTAAAGTTCTTGAGAATCCATCTCAATCTAAACAATAATACATTGTAGCGTGGAAAGTTGGACAATCCATTTTCACATATTTACCTTCACAAGGTAACTTTATCCAATTTTATGGACTTGATATCCATTCTCAAACCAACTCATAATCATTTGATTTACTAATAATTCAACTTTCTTTAAACGTTTAGCGGAAATCATATTACCGCTTATTTATTTCTTCTTACTCAAATTATCAATGATTTAAACAATTTAATGCTTAGCTTAAATATTTCTCACTTATTTAAGCTTACCTGGAGAACCTCAAAATCATTCACTAGATTCATATATCTTCTCTGGATCCTCATCCGATTCGACTTTTCTTGTAAGTTATTCAAACTTTTTAATCCATTCTTCCAATTCATAAACTTTGTTAAACACTATGACAATTCTTCCACATAATGAAGAAAAATCCCTTATAACATCCACCCTTCCAAGGTGTTTTACATAAGTCATGGCGGGTCCCTTTTTGATCGATTTCAATCTCGACTTTCTTTTCAACATTTTCAACTTTCTAACCTTTGTCTTTAATTCCAACATCTGAACATAGTCAGAATTAGCATACATTATTAAAAGTAACTTTACTCCCAATAAACATCATCACAGTATATATACAAATATCAGTAACTTTTGACATCCTAGTGGCATGTATACACTTGTTAACTCAAAAACAACCTCGGTTTAGTCCTAGAATCGGCTAAACCTGTAGCTCTGATGCCAATAAATGTAACACCCATAACCCATATAATTATACCTATACAGATTATAGATGTTATCCGAATTCTCGAAAACCATTACCTTTTCAAAACCGATTTAAAATTTATTTTCTTAAAATAGTAAATAATATTATACAAATATCATATCATATAAAATTACGTTTCATTATAATAATTTAATTCAAAATATTTTTAATTATGAATAGTAAATAGTATCCGAATAGTGAACAGTGAACAGTGGGGGAATCGATTCCCTGTAGCAGGGGAATCGGTACCCCTTTAATCACTATAAAAATTCCCAAAAATTCACTCAACAATTAAATTAAACATTTCCAAATTACATGCCACTATCTAAAATCAAATTTCACAATAGGATGTCTTACTGATATTGAAATATACCTCTCAATGCTTGATGTCGTTCTGAACTCTTTATTCTTATTCTTTGCTTTTTACCTACGCGTGAAAATCATCACACGCTAAGTATAAACTTAGTGAGGCAATTTAAAACATTTAACAGTGCAATACAATTCATGCATGATTTTCAATATCAAATATCAAATTTCCATAAAATCATTTTACTAACATATCCAATATTTTACCATGATCAAAATAATATAAAATCTCTTACCATTTATCCCATAAGCTCATAAGCTTATTTTACCAAAATACTTACCATTTAAATTCCATAAGCTCGTAAGCTTATTTTTCCTATATACTTGCCATTATTCCGTAAGCTCATAAGCTTATTTGCATGGTTACCATTTATTAACCAATAAAACATAATCCATAGCCAATAGCCCAATATTAAACCTTGAGGACCCTGTGTATTCGAGTAATATTTGCATCGTAGTGCTACACATAAGGTCGTGCCCACCATATACACCGAAGTGTATTACACATAAGGTCGTACCCACCATATACACCGAAGTGTATTACACATAAGGTCGTGCCCACCATATACACCGAAGTGTATTATAAACCTGCAGTTGCTATACTCTATGGCATGCCAACTATACCCTGTCCCTCAATGACTTACTTGGGCATATAGTCTATTTTATTCGATCCATCCATGGCAAAGTATATTATCAAATTTAACATTGGGCAGTTCATACCCAAAAACATTCATGGTAAAATATCACATTTTGTTTTCATGATCAATGCATTTTAATTTTATACTCTGACATCTCAATGTCAATTTATAAAAAATGATATAAAATCATGCCGATATAAACAAGGTCGACTTATCGCAAGTCTTCCCTATGATGCATAAAACATCCATGTATAATTTCATGCATGTATTGCACTCACCTTGACACTTTATGTATTTCAAAATATATAAGCCTCACTATTGTCCACCATAAGCCCTTTTATATTTGATTTGCTTCGATTACAAATCAATCACAATCTATATAAATCATCAATTCATAATAATCCATATGTTAGTATTTTCCTAACATAAATACATTCCACCATATCTCCATACTATATTTGAAATTCATCATCTATCAAAATATTTAACTCTTAATAATTCCTTATAACATTGGAACCCACTTTTCCAATTTACTCAAAATGGTCTTCAACATTTTACCACTTAAATTCTTAATACCAATAATTCCAACATTGAAATTATTTCCATTCAAATGCTTTTACAAAAGCATAAATACATTTAAGTACCCCAACTATGCAATTGTTGTACTTAAATCACCAATCATTTCAATCTTCCCAAAATAATCAATTTCACATCTAACACTCTTTTCAATTCTCAAACAACAATTTCCAGTATAGTAAATCAATTATACAACACTTACACAACAACCCATAAATTTCCAGAATTAAGACAACTCGCACTACTCTTAAAGAATCATTATTCTGTATTGATATAGACACTGGAAGTCAATTCCGTTTCTTCGGTTAAAAACTAGACTCGAATATGAATCTATCAATATAAATAACTCCTTCTAATTCATTCTGTACAATTTATGGTGAATTTTCAAAGTTCACCAACAGAATCTGTTTTGTACAGAATTATGCTGTCCGACTTTTCTGACCTTTCCTCAGTTAAAAATTCATATATATTTGTATACAACTTGAAATTGATCCCCGTTTATTTTAAACAAAACTAGATCCATATATGAACACAATATATATAAATAATCTCCAAATTATTTTTATATATTTTCTGGTGAATTTTCGAACCTACTGCCAGAATAAAAAATCCAAACTGTTTTCTTTAACTTCATCCTTAGGTTCTTCATCATTTCTTACAACCAATTCTTTAAAATCACTTAACTCTTCAAAACCCATAAAACACAAGAAACAAAATCCCCTTCATCAACTCAAGATAAATTTGAACATGAAACCCTAGTAATATTCATGTCAAAATGTAGAGAATTGAAAGTAGAATATTTTTCCTAACCACACTTAGTCAAATTCTCAAGAAATAGCTTCAAAATTGAAACTAAAAATGCTTACCTTTCTTGCTTGAATGTGCCGGCCTTTGGAGGAAGAAGATGAGCTGAAATTGCTCATCCATGATTGACAATTTATGATATATTAATCCAATACATGTTAAATGATATATCATAATGGAATTATTTAATCCATTCAATAAGAATTTCCATTTTTGCCCTTAATGAATCTCCATAATCACCATAAAACCAAGCCATCTGATAATAAAAAGTCAAATATAATTTAATTTGACCTACGAAAATGCCATGAAATTTTCAAAACATGCGATTTAGTCACTAAATTTCACAGTTTCGGTTTAATCTGAAAAATTGCACAATTCCAAACCAAATTTATCTGATCCAAAGTATTACAATAATATTTCCAACCATTTTATAACATCCTTCAAACTTTTGTAAAATTCCAATTCGATCAGAATTTACTGATTCCTTACCGGCTTTAACACTTTCTTTACTAAATTCCCAATCCAACAATATGATTTCCATAAAACTCAAATCTCAAGAGTAAACCATATATTTATGGAATAAAAATCTTTTTAGGAAATTTATCACTTAATTCCCTAAATTTTCCCAAGTTTCTGCTTTGACCATCAAACTTTCAAAATTTGCATTTTGGTCATTATATAAATTTTTGGGGTATTGCATTAAACTCAAGTTTCAAGATAATATTTTAAATATTATATTTTATATTTTTTAGGTATTTTAATTTAAATAGATGTTAGTATTTCAATTAGGAATTAGGATATTATTTTAAATAGTGTTTTATTTTATCTTTGTTTTAGGTATTTTAGTTTAAATAGTTTTAAGTGTTTTAATTAGGTTTTTTTCTTTATTTTAGGAATTATCTTTAGCTTGTTTTTTGGAATTTGAAGGCTATAAATACCCTCTCAGGGTAAGCCTAGAAATATATATCTCTCATTTGAGAATTAAATCTTATTTTTCCCTCTAGTTTTCCCTCTATTTTTCACATATATCTTTATTTCCTTTTATAATTTTGTTTTCAAATATGCTAAGTATGACTTTGGTCAAGCTTAGCTAATTTTCTTTTAAGCCAAAGGCTAAAGCAAATGCTCAATTCCAAACGTGAGAATTGTAAGGAACTTAAATCGCTTCGGATTTTTCTCTCTGTTTTGTGGGCTTATTTTTCAAATCAAAAAATTTTCAAAACTAAAAGTCGACATTGGCCTGGATGTTGTTATGGTTAACGTTAGAAGAAGGATTGACTTATTGAAGCACATTCGACTTCCTGAGAACAAACTTAGTAAAATTGTTTGCTAAGAGCAAGCTGAGATAAATCAGTTATTGTTGAAACAACATAATCCGAGTCTCCAGCGAGGGATTGTCCTTGTAGACAAGTAGTCGATGTGAATCTAGAAGTAAAGATCTGTTTCGATGATCCGAGGAATTTGAGGTAAAGCTGAAGTATGAGGCTACTTTTACCATAAGTTTTATTTATCCCTATCTCTTTTATTTCTTTTTAATCTTTATCTTTTTATTTGTTTAAATAATTTAAAACCCCCCCATTTTATCTTATTATCATCTTTAAAATTATTATTTATTATTTTATTTTTTTCTTTTAAATTATAATTATTTATTTTATTTTATCCTTTTGATTATATCTGGAATTATATCTTCTTCTAAAATCAAGAAAGTGTTTTACTAAATCAGAAACACTACAGTTCCTATTGATCTGCTTTGCTTCTCTATACTACTTTCCTTTTCTATTTATTATGATGCTGAAATTATTTTGATAACAAAACGACGATTATCAGCAAGGGATTGCTCAAAGAGGGACAAATTGGCTGCCACCTTGAGTTAAGAGGATTAGTCATAGGTAGCTACACTTGGCACAATTAAAAGCATCAATGCAACTAAGCCAAAAGGAGAAGGGAAGCAACCGAGGTATCGCCAAGGTGAGGGGTCACATGGTTGCGGGGATTGAGCCAAAGCGTCCAAGGATGTGGAAAAGCACAAAGGTGGTGAGGTTATGAGGTTTGGTACGACGATAGTGAATTCTACGGAGGCAAGTAGAGGCTGAGAGAAGAAAAGGTTGATGTATTTAGACTTCTCGTCGTTGAGGGACGACCGAGTAGTGTTCTAGTAGACACTGGGGGAACTGATTTGTTCATGTCAAAGAGAGCTACCGACATTCTTAATCTCCAAGTGGAGAAAGAAAATGGGATGATCAAGACAGTCAATTCCAAACCAATGTCGATTATTGGAGTGGCGAGGATGGTAAAATTGCAGATTGGTGAATAAAGGGGCATGGAAGATTTCAAGGTAATCCTATTGGATGATTTTGACTTTGTTATCAGGTTGACTTTTCTTGAGCGGATTCAAGCTCTTTTCCTTCCCCACCAAGACACTATACATTTCTTGGATCCAAATTGGCGATGTGAGGTGCCAATATATAGAGACAAAGGAAAAGAGACCAAGGCACTGATGGCTATCCAGGTGAATGAGGATGTTTCAAAGGTGACGAACATCAAGGAAAGGACAAAGAGACCCAAGCTCTCGAAGGACCTGGAGACACCACCAATGGGTGAGGTGGTAAAGGCACTAGACTTCAAGGGAGAAGTGTCGATGCATGGAACATCAAACTACAAGGAGCAAAAAGGGCTGATGCATTTTTGGTTGAATGCAATCGAAAGGGAAAAGGTACATCTCAAACACAAGTCTTGTATTGTTAAGTCTAATTTGCTATCTTCAGTGGGTATAGGTCAAGGAGGACTTGACCAAAAACTGGGAGCAATTATAGATTGGAAGGGAGCGACGAGTTATCCACGCCTTTGCTAAAGGATCGAGGCGATCCGTTCGAAGGTAATTATAGACGATAAGGAAGGGGTTCCACAAATGAGGTGTACGCAATGAAACAAAAGAGTACAGGTTGCATGGTGAAAAAAGCCAAGGCAAGCAGTCCATATGGAGGGATCACAACAAGCTAAGGCACAGAAAGGAACTGAGATGTGAAAGTCCAAGTACATTCCAATGGTACTACGAGGGTATCGCTAGGTTCGGTGGGGGAGAATATCACAACCCTAGAGATTAGGACTGAGACATGTGTGTTTGAGATCGGGATAGAGGTTCTCAAGAAGGTGTTGGACGTGACTAGTCCATCAGACTTGGCCTAAAATGTAGAGAGTGGGAAAGGGCCCGAGCCTATTCACACTGATCGTACAAACAAGGAAAGTGACACCTTGTTAGATTGTGTCCACATAGGCAACACATATATGAAAGAGAAAATAAATCAGAAGAGATTGTGGGGTAATCTTACATATTAAGTGTGATCAACCATCCAAGGAAAGAATCAGACTAGCAGATGTGATGAGATGGTAGTTTGGGTGTCTTCCCTTAGATAGGGGATTTGATTAGATGGTGGTTAATAGAGTTTCTGCAGATACAAAGATCAGTAGTTAATAGGGATAATCTTAGCCATTGATCTAGATTGATCTTAGTCATTGATCTAGATTGATCTTAGTCGTCCATTGTAAGGGGATTCAACTATAAATAGAGGCCTTCCACACCTCATTCATACTTACATCACTTTTTATTTCATTTAGTGGGATACAAAGAGCATTCACCCAACTCTCTCTCTCTTGTTTGTGTGAGCTATCTCTTCCCGAGTTCTTTTGTGCTTTTGTGTTGTACTAAGTCTTCTAGCTTAGTGTTTTTCAGGCTGACTTAGGTGCAAAATGCCCAAGAGTGGTTCTGAAGCATCTAAGGCAGCACGTTCCCGAGTTTAATGCTCTAAGGGCATGACAATATTTATATTTAATTTCAAGTATCATAGAATTTTATGAACATTTATCAATTGTACAATCACTTAAATTTATTTCATCGATCGATTAATCTAAATTTGAACTATTGTAAAGATTTATTATATGATGACTTTTCATTATAGGGTGTTTGAGTCACAATATTAAAATTAGGGACGAAACTATAATCAAACATAGAAAAATCAAATTATTCAACCTAAGAGTTTTCACCCAAATTTTCTCATTTTTTTTTGTTTTTTTTTTCTGTTGTTAGTCATTTTTTTATATCTTTACTCGACGACGCCATTACTCTTAGTGCTGAAAGTCAATCACCAATATTCATTGTTTTTCATTATTTTATTATGTCATATATTTTTTTAAAATTTTAATATCTATTTCTTTATGACACGTTTTCTTTGTCTTTTGATGCGTTTTTGGTCATTTGACCGTTAAGATGACATTCATTTGTTATCATCACGATCTTCTCTGCTTTGGATAATCGGATTGAATTTAGATGCATGATTTGCCTTTGCGGATAATTTTCTAACGTCGCTCAATTATGATTTGCAGTTTGTCGATGATCTTTCAATAGCTTTATCCCCTTTTTAGGTTAGTTTGTTGATGCTATTAGATCTGTTCGTATTTACCTTTTATTCGAGTTTAGTTGGTTAGATTTTTAACCTTTTACTTGTATGATTATTATGTGATCTTAAGTGGCTAATTTCTTGTGTTAATGATTATAAAAAATGTTCTTATTGTGCGTTTTAGTATACAATTGTGATTGTAAACTTTCATTGTAGTTTGAATTTTTTATTTTTAATAAAATTAGCGTCTTCTATTTTGTCAAGAAAAGTATTTGACATCAAAATTATCGGTAAAACTTAATTTATCTAATATTTAAAATTATAAAGACTTAAATTGTTATTAGGACTTAATTCGAAACCGTTTTTACATTAAATATTAACCTATGATTAGAAAACTAAGACCGGAATTTAAACGGGTTGAACTTTACCGTTTAACCAGTTTGACATACGAATCAATTTCTGATTAATGGATTGACCTAGCCAGTCCTAGTCGATTTTAAAATCCATGGTTCATAAAGTAGTGGTGACTGGTGAGAACTTTGCTGAAATTGAAAACGAGTTGAGTTTCCACCATCTTTCAGCAACTTTTTGACAATTCAATATGGTTTAATAATCATCCTCGATCTCCACCACTACCATCATAACATCTAGAAAAGTCTATGATATATATGTATATATTAAGTGAGAAGATTTTCAAAGTAAAGAATATTGAAGTTCATCGACGAGAAAATACTGTTAACAGCAAAGCAAGTCAGCAATAGAAAGAGCTCTCTTTCATCTACTCGTTGTTGTATTAGGGTTTATCATGTTATAAGCTTGAATGCAGTCTCACACACAAGTAAATCATACCATTTCTCTCTTACCTTTATCCTTATTATAATTGATATTCTTCATGCATGCCCTAATCATTTCATTCCTCTTGCTTTGAAGGAATCGAAAGCTTGGTGCATGCACCTCAAGTTTCACAGATTCCTCACCTGGTCATTAACAAAGCTGTTTAACAAGCTTGGATCTTATGAATCAAACTTTTAATGGGTTATCTTTGTTTTTTATTACAGGTAATTGCTAAGAAAAGTTCAAAGGAAGAAATCACTAATGGGAAGAAGATGTTAATGGAGTTGAATGATTATCCGGGTTCTGGAGCTAATAATCGACACACTTCAAGGCCACAATTTGGCAGATGTGTTGATTGCTAAGTGTAGATTAGTAGATGTACGTTTTCTTCTTCTTCAAAAGTAGTGGAAAGTTAATTTGTTGAGTAAAGTACATGTTTAGAACCCAACTATCACTTTTTTTTTTCATTTTAGTCACTAATTGTTTTTTAAATCACACTTAAATTTTAGTTTTGGTTTCATTTTCGTAATCATCTATTAAAAAAATCAACGATAATGCTGACGGTCACCATAAGATAATGTCGCATCATCATTGAGAAAATAAAAAAGTCACTCAGTAGTTATGCTCATTTTTTAACGGTGTCGCAGTCGTCTTTCGGTGGGCCCAGAATTGGGCTTCAACTTGAAAAATGTATTAGAGCCGCCACAGATCATTTAAAACAATATTAAGGTTGATCGGACACCATCTTACCTGATCTGCGTTTTACTAGAAATGTGTCGGGTTCGGGAGTCGATTACAGTCAAGGAAGGATTAACACCCTTGTACTGCACTTTCGGTACCAATTAATATGTCGGTTGTTTTAATTGCGAAAATTAAAATTTAAATAAAAATTTAAAAATTCAATTCGAATTGCTAACCTTTGATCGATTGAAAATACTACTGAAAAGGTCAAAAAAATGTTAGATGGTAAAATAAAAGAAAATTAAATAAATAAATAGACAAATCGAAGAAGGAAAATGTTAAAAAAGGAAGAAAATATTAAATTTCTTAAAATAATAAAAATATAATAAAATAAAAAATGTTAAAAGAGAAAAAAAGTGGGAGAATAAAAATGAAATAAAATAACAAAGTGTTAAATTTTAAAGAAAATACAAATAAGAAAAAATGATTAAATTGAAATGAATTAAAATTCATGGATCAAATTGATAATAAAAATGAGCTGCAAGAGAAAAATAAAAAGGTTAGGGGTCTAAATTGCAAAATATAAGAAATGTAAGCATATATCAAATTGAAAATTCAAAGACAAAATTGCAACAGGTGACCAAAACGAATTACACATCAAAATAGGAGGGACTATGGAATTAATTAAACTATTTGGTAATTACAACAATGTCTCTCGGCTATAAATAGCCCCAAACCGAAAAAAAATCATTTTTACCCCAAA
This sequence comes from Hibiscus syriacus, assembly GCF_006381635.1. Taxonomy (NCBI): domain Eukaryota; kingdom Viridiplantae; phylum Streptophyta; class Magnoliopsida; order Malvales; family Malvaceae; genus Hibiscus; species Hibiscus syriacus. Next base: position 38,441 of record NW_024062220.1, on the reverse strand, counting down.
ACCAAAAAAACTCTCCTCTTCTCTAGAAAAACCTCTCAACCCTAAATCGACTGACCGAAGGCCGTCATCTTCCCTGGCCATACTCCGTCGCTCCGGCCACCACCTCCGGTGGCCGAAAAAAAACCAACCCACCATAAAACGTTCTCCCAGATCCCGTGATTACAGATCCAAAACACGATCATCCCAAATCACACCGAATCGGCGTATATCTAAACCAAAAGGTTTCAGGTTTTACCTTTTTGTCGTTTCTTCGCTTTTTCCCAGTGACCATTTGGTTCTCCGCTGTTTGTTACTTGGTTGTTTCCTTGCGATTTCCTTTACTGTTTTTTTTCTGTTTTGCTTCGATCTTTTCTGGTGGCTTTCGTGCGTTGGTTGTGTTATTTTTTTCTGGTATATTGGCTGAGTATTTGGTACTAATGCTTGACGTTTGCTCTCATGTTTTTTCTTGTCCCTGTGTTCGACTCCAGTGTGGTATTTATATAGCCCCCCGATGGGGCTATTTCCAGCTTTGACGGGGGTGGTTCCCCTCATCCTCGATTTGATCGGGTTTGTTGTTGTTGATCAGCTAAACGAGATAGTGCAGTCCCGATTTATCTGGGGCTCCATTGCATGGCGATTTTCTTGATTGGCCGTTGTTCGGCCGATGGTTTTCTACTGAGATCCTTTTCTGCCGTTGGATTAAGTCAGATCCAATGGTCCAAATATGGCTGCTTAATTGATATCTTAGGTTTAGCAAATCCTAGTCTCCTGATTGTTGTGGGCTTTTGGATCAATTGATATGATCCAATAGCTGTCATGCTTACGATGCTCTGACTAAATACTAAAACCCTAATGGACCCTCCATTGCACGCTGGGCCTTCCACCGGGTCTGCTTGCAGGCTCGGTTGACTTCATTCTTTGACCCGAACCTGGAACTTTGGACTCTGAAAAAAGACAAAATAAATAAATAAATAAAAACGATAATAAATAATAAATAATTAATTAAAAAGACAAAATTTAAAACATATATTATATATATTTTCTAAAACGTTATCAAAATTTCAAAAACATTTTCAAAACTATATATTATATATATTTAAAAATGTTTTAAAAAAAACTATATATTATATATATATTTTCAAAATGTTTCCAAAAACTATATATTATATATATGTTTTCAAAACTATATGTTATATATGTTTTCAAAATGTTTTCAAAACTATATATTATATATGTTTTCAAAAAATATGAATTATATATATATATTTTCAAAATGTTTTCAAAACTATATATTATATATATTTTTCAAAAATCGATTTTTTTTAAAAAAAAAACTATATGTTTCAAAATGATAAAAAACTATACTATATTAAAAACTCTCTGGACGAAAATGAGTGTCTAGAACTGCCCCTCTTTGTCTTTTTTTTGTGTAAAGAAAAATAAGACAAAGATAAAAGGACATAAATTTTAATTCGGTATGAAGGGGCCACTAAGTCTAATATCCTGCATTGTGGAGTTGAAAATTGCCTATATATTGTAATTAGGAATAACTTCCTGTGAAATTGAGTTGCGAATGACTCATCCGTCACAAAGTTGAGTCAGTCTTGAAATGATATCCTTCTTCATGAAATTGAAACCGTAGTTCAGAATTTGAATCATAAGGTGGCTTCTTGTTGCCAAATCGTAATCGACCTTGGTCTTGTCCTCAGTTTAAAGACCTCAGTTTGAAATTCGACTTGATTCTAAAGCTGTAAAAAAATCTGTATGCGAAAATGATAAATATGATGCGCTTAAGTATGTCTAAGATGCATGCAATATGAGTTAGTTCTGTTTATCTCCTGGACGGAGTCTCGTTCTTGTCTATTCATCTGGTCCTTGGAATCGTTCATGCCCCATTTTCTTCTCGGGTTGCTGACAATGTCACAAGTTCTATCTGATCACTCGGACTATTTAATTTCAAGAATGTGAAATGTTCCATTATTCTGGCATTGTTCATTCTTTCTTCAATAGAGGCAAAATGAGCCTCACCAGTTTCAAGGACCTTTCACATTTGAGAATGTCCTGTTTGAAAATGTTTTTCACCTTTCTCTTATTTTAGGAGGGGAAAAAAGATTTGAGAATATAAGAATTTTGTAAAACATTACCCCTTAATTCAGGCTCACAATCGAATCAAATCATTAACATGAGTTCCCAAAAAATCAAAAGAATCGATAGCTCTTTAATGCTTTCAGAGTTATAGCTCTTTGACAGATATCCAAACTGATGAGTTTAATCCTCGGTTCTTTTGGACATTGCAACATGCCCCTATTTTTGGCTTGGTAATTTAATCGGATGCAGACAAAATGACGCAACTAGCATAATCAATTATTCGACTTTCCAGAACACTTCTATTTCGGTTCTCTAAAATCTATCATTTGTTCAAGCTTCATAGAGTCCTCTAACAAAGGCAGTGAAGAAATATCAATCTAAAATGAAATTCCTGAGTGCTCGTGTGAAATTGACTATAACAGGTGTTCCTTAACTCCCTTAGTCCATTTTGCCAAAACTCCTTATTTAGATAAGTTTGATTAAATGGTTAGCTGAATCTTATCCATAAAGCTGGGGTGCTTAACCAATTGCTCTAGAGAGACATCTCAATATTATAATCATCTTTATCAGGCTAGCTGAAGGGTTCATCTCATCACAAAGTCTTCAAGTTGAAAATTGCAATGGAGCAAACACCGAATTACCAAGTACTCGAGCAATGTCATGGTTTGAATATAATATATTCATAAAGCCAGGGCTTTTGTGTTTCCTTTATAACCAATTGCTTTAGTATAATAGCTCAACTTTATTGTATACATATATAATTACATTCTGGGTATACGATTCAATTTCTTAAGTTTGTCAAGAAGAACTTGTTATAGTCTAGGTGTTGTAGAAAGTATAAAAATTTCATCTTTAGAGTTCAATTTTTAAGCAACTGGCCTAAACCAAATTCATCTAATCGACTATTCATCTGTAAAGATAATCATCATCATTGAACGTCCTCAACAAAAGTGTAATAATGTCATACACAAGAGATTCCCCATGTTGTCCACTCTTATGTATACCTAAATACCAAGCCTCTTGTTTATATAAGAGGAGAATACTGTATCGGTTCTTGCAAGAGAATTGTATGGTGTTCGAGTGTATCTATCTGAGGCAAGGTTAGGGTCCTTGTTATTTTACCAAATTTTAATCATGTCACTTTGTCAAAGATCTGTAACTCTGAATCATTTACAGAGTTTTTTTAATTCAGTTGATATTCAAAGAATTTCAAGTTTGCAAATTTGATTCATTGCTCGTCATCTTTAAAGTAATATAAATATATTTAAATATCCTTACAAAAAACTGAGAAAAGATGAAAAACAAATTCAAAAAAAATACTGCAAATGATGAAATGAAATGATATTCTTCCTTATTTGGATGCCTCCGAGTTGTTGAAGTCGATCCAATTCTTGTTACGCATCTTCTGCACGATTCTCTTAAATGATTAACAATTCTCAATAGTGTGCCCTAGGACACCACCATGATATTCGCAATGAGCATTCTCATCATACCACCTAGGGTATGGGGGCTTCATGGGTTCCATCGGATATGGTGACACTATGTGGTGTCAAAAAGTTATTGGTAAAGTTCTTTGTAGGTCATGGGAATAGGGTCGAAATGTTCCTTTTCCATTTTCTTCATGGGTTCCCTAGAATCTTGTTTAAAAGTACCTGACGGTACATCTACGGTTGATTTTGGGTTGGAGATTGTAACACCTTTATTGGCGTGGTAGGTGTTGATGTTGTTAATCTCTCTACCCCCTCCTTCATAGGAGGTTTCTTACTGGCCTCCCATTCCTTAATCTTGCCTTACTTTATGGTCATTTCTACCATCTCCTCGACCATGACTAAGTTAGAAAAATTACCGGATGTGATTGCAACCAGGTGCTCAAAGTAAGGATCCTTCAGTGTCTGCATGAAAAGCTTCCAGGTTTCTTTCTTATCCAAGGGTGGATGAACTTTCACATCTAAATCCCTCCATTTCTGTGCGTATTATCTAAAACTTTCGTTATGCTTCTTCTCTATGCTTTGTAGCATAACTCGAACTGGCCTCATATTATTGACGTGTTTGTATTGTTCCATAAATGACTTGGCTAAATCTTTCCAAGTCTTGTTATGAGATCGACTTAGTTGATTGTACCACTAGATGGCTGAGCCCTACAGACTCTCCTGGAAGCAATGGATCAGGAGTTGGTCGTTTCCTATATGTCATGTCATCTTTCGACAGAATATGGTAATATGGGCCGACGGACAACTATTCCCATCAAACTCATCGAATTCTGGGGACTTGAATTTCGGAGGAAGAACCAAGTCTGGGACTAAACTGAGCTCTACAACATCGACTCCATAGTAGTCATGGTCTCCTTTGAGCACCTTCATTTGATCCTCCAATTGCTTGATTTTTTCTTTCATCTTCTTTGCCTTATCTTCCTTGTCTAAATTCGGTATATGGTAATCATCCGGATTATTTTCAGGGTTAGATATAGAAGTCTGTACCTTTACATCAGATGAGACCTTCTCTTTTGTAGCGGATGAGTCGCCTTGTAGTCATGGTAAGATTCCAGGTGAAATAACCATTTGCAGGGTAGGTGACATGGCTACCCTATCAGACGAATCTGTCCCAGGCACACTTTGATGTAAACTAGACAACTTGGCAATAATCTGATCGACCAAGGAATCTTAGCTCTTAGTGATTGTATCAAGAGTACTTCGATTATTATGTCTTATCTTTCCTTCTAACTCTCTTTGCAGCCTCAACATGTTCTCTTCTAGTTGAGCGATTTTGGCTTCCATCTTTTTCTTCCTGGAATGAGTATTATGTGGATGAGGTGTGTCCAATGCTCGAGGCGGTATGTCCAATGTTTTTTCCCTTTTTTGATGAGACATTATTTTGTTAGTTAATACAAATGTAAAGAAATGAAAATAAAAAAATGCAAAATATGCCTGAATGCATGATGCATGAAATGTTCGAGGAATTGATCCAGAAACGCGTCAGTTATTATAAATAATCTTTATTGGGGAAAAAAGTGTTATTTCTTAATAGACAAAAACATTTTAAAGGTATATTCTGACTAAGTCCTCTATACTCGAAACATGTTGAATAGTCTTCTGCCTTTGTCTCTCATCGGTCAAATACCCTGTTGAACTGCTCTGACTTCTCTGGCTAAACCGTGCAAGTGTTGAGCTGCTCGAATGACATCATTTATAGCTTTTACCCTTTGTTGAACTTGTTCCCTAACAGAATCACCATTGGAGCCCTCCATCGATAGGAACTATCTGAAGTTCATTTGCTTGTTTCTTGAATTCATCAACAATGGTTTCCAATTTCAGCTATCGTTTTGCCATCTTGTTCTTATTGTATTTGAAGGGACTCTCCAGGTCAGTAACCTTTTTCTCGTCTTGCCCCTGCAACCTTTGCTAACTCAAAAAGTTAACTTTTGATGTGCTCGATGTAAATCTGGGTTCATTCTACCTCACAATGCAGCTGAGTGGTATACTCTTCGATTATGGGTACCACGTCTTCTTGATTGAACGTGACACATAGTTGCCTTGTAGATTGTCCTCTGCATTTCTAATCTCTTGTATTACAACCCCTTTGTCTATTAATGAAAACTATTTACATTTAACGAACAAGTTTTTGTAGATCAACACCTCTTTTGAATGATGTAAATGATAAAAATAAAATGAAAGAGAACAAAAAAAATGAAAGGAAAGAGTTAGCGAGTTAAAGATAATAATTAAAACAATAATGAAAATAAAAAGTTCTGCCCCACATGCTTATTATTCCTACCTGGACATGATCTCTATACCGCATGTTAATTTTGAATAAGTCATAACCGTATATTTTTCTAGTTCGCATGCTTTGAATAGAAAGTAAAGCAGGAAATAACTCAAGGCAGCCTAGGTTTTGAAATGAAGTTTTGGGTGGGCTCTAACTCCTTGCATTCTCCCGGTTTAGATTCTAAAGAAGGTACCCGAGTTCTCCTTGCCGGTGCCCCCTTGGGCTTGCTAGACCCTTAGTCCTAATCCTATTACAAGCTTATGTGGACTAAGTTAAACTCGAGAGGATTCATTCCCTTATGTCTATACGGAGAATAAATTCACATGATGACATAAGGTATATGAATCCCGAAGGTTACTTGCTAGGCCTATGCGGAGAATAAATTCTCTCAAAGACGTCGCTTTCACCCCACTTAAAAATGGGTCGGAACTTGGGTATAGAGCCAGATGAAAATTTTCAAAATCTGGAATCATTGAAAAAATGCCAGTACAACTATTTATTTGAAAAATAATCAAAGATAAACAATAAGAATCGAATAAATAAATTAAAATTTAAACTCATCATTTTCGCTTAAAGAGACAACCGAAAATTAATTATGGCCTTTTTTTGGGTGGGCCTAGAATTTGGCTTCGACTTGAAAAATATGTTAGAGCTGCCACTGATCATTTAAAAACAATATTTAGGTTGATCGGACATCATCATACCTGATCTGCATTTTACCAGAAATGTGTCGGGTTCGGGAGTTGGTTACAGTCAAGGAATGATTAGCACACTTGTACTGCCCTTTCGGTACCAATTAATTTTTCGGTTGTCTTAATTGCGAAAATTAAAATTTAAATCAAAATTTAAAAAATCAATTTGAATTGCTTACCTTTGATCGATTGAAATTACTGCGGAAAAGGTAAAAAAATGTTAGATGGTAAAATAAAAGAAATATTAAATAAAAATTAAATAAATAGATAAATAATTAAATAAATAAATCAAAGAAGAAAAAAATGTTAGATGAAAAAAATGTTAAAAAAATGAAGAAAATATTAAATTTCCAAAAAATAATAAAATAAAAAATGTTAAAAATGTTAAAAGAGAACAAATAAAATAAAAAATAAAATAAAAAAGTGGGAGAATAAAAACGAAATAAAATAACAAAGTGCTAAATTTTAAAGAAAACACAAATAAGAAAAAATGATTAAATTGAAATGAATTAAAATTCATGGATCAAATTGATACTAAAAACGAGCTGTAAGAGAAAATAAAAAGGTTAGGGGACTAAATTGCAAAATATAGTAAATATAAGAAGGGGTCAAATTGAATAAATTGAAAATTCTAAGATAAAATTACAACTGGTAACCAAAATGAATTACACATTAAAATATGAGGGACTACGAAAATAATTAAACTATTTGATAATTACAATAAGGTCCCTCAGCTATAAATAGCCTAAAATCAAAAAAAAATTATTTCTACCCCAAAACCAAAAAAAAACTCTCCCCTCTCCAGAATAACCTCTCAACCCTAAATCGACATGTAGAAGGTCGATCATCTTCCTTGGCCAGACTTCGCCGCTTCGGCCACTGCCTTTGGTGGCCCGAAAAAACCAACCTACCTTAAAACGTTCTCCCCAATCTCGCGATTATAGATCCAAAACCTGATCATACTAAATCACACTGAATCGACGTAGATCTAAACCAAAAGGTTTCGGGTTTTACCTTTTCGTCGTTTCTTTGCCTTTTCTCGGTTACCATTTGGTTCTCTGCTGTTTGTGACTTGGTTGTTTCCTTGCGATTTCCTTTATTGTTGTTTTTTCAATTTTTTTTCGATATTTTATCGTGGCTTTCGTGCATTTGTTGCGTTGTTTTTTTGGGCATATTGGCTGAGTATTTGGTTCCGATTGCTTGATGTTTGCTCTCGTGTTTTTTCTTGTCCCTGTGTTCAGCTTCAGTCTGGTATTTATATAGCCCCCCGATGGGGCTGTTTCCGACTTTGACGGGTGTGGTTCCCCTCGTCCCCGATTTGCTCGGGTTTTTTGTTATTGACCGGCTAAACAGGATGATGCATTCTTGATTTAGTCGGGGCTCTATTGCATTGCGATTTTCTCGGTTGGCCTTTGTTCGGTCGATGGGTTTCTGCTGAGATCCTTTTCTGGCCGTTGGATTGGGTAAGATCCAATGGTCCAGATCTAGCTGCGCAAGTGATATCTTAGGGTTTAGCAAACCCTAATATCGTAATCCATTATGGGTCGTTGGATCAATTGATCTAATCCAACGTCTGTCATGCTTGCGGCGCTCTGACTAAATACCAAAACCCTAATAGACCCTCCTTTGCACGCTGGGCCTTCTACTGGGTCTGCTTGCTGGGTGAGGCTTGCAGGCTCGGTTGGGCTTCATTGTTTGAGCCGAACCTAGAACTTTTGAATATGAAAAAAGGACATAATAAATAAATAAATAAATAAAAAGGAAAATAAATAATAAATAAATAATAAAAAAGTAAAAAATTAAAACATATATTATATATATTTTCCAAAACATTTTCAAAATTTCAAAAACATTTTCAAAACTATATATTATATATATTTTTTCAAAATGTTTTCAAAAACTATATATTATATTTATGTTTTCAAAATGTTTTCGAAAACAATGTATTATATATATTTCAAAATATTTTCAAAAACTATATATTATATATATTTTTTCAAAATGTTTTCAAAAACTATATATTTTATATATTTTCCAAAAATCGATTTTCTTTTTAAAAAACTATATGTTAGGTATGTTTTTAAAAAAATAGTTGGATAATCAAAACAAAACAAAAATAATAATTAGAGTACTAAACGTTCATTTGCCCAAATTTGTATTACGAGATATTCATAGACGCATATTTCTTATAATAGTATGAATGTAGAAAAATCAAACCAATTGATGATCTTTGTGTCTAGTGTTCTGAGATGGATTATTAACTGCACATCACCAACTAATCTGACTTGAAATGTTAATTCATCGTTTCATTTTGGTGCTGCAAAATTCTCTTGTTTCTTTGCAGCTTTGTATTCCTTGGGTTTAATATTTGATATACTTGTCGGTAGTCATTGTAGATTAATTATAAGTGTAGACATGGCATAAATTAGGTTAAAGAAGAAAAGAGAAAATCCGACTAAAATAATATATATAGGCGATCCTTGTATAGTTTAAGTATTTTTTATAAATATTTTTATGTTTTTAATTAATCACTAATATTTGATCTATTGATCGACCAATCTAGATCAAATATTGCAGAGGTGAGTGCAACCCTCACAACTCAATTTACTCCTTTAGTAAGTCATGATTCAAATTAAACAATAATAAAAAACCTTGTGAAAGACTCGGTTTATGAACTAATTAAAGTCAAATGGTATGGTGAATAAATCTATCAAGAAACATCATAAAATTTTTAAATACACTTGTTGCATGGCATGGACCATGTGCTGCCACTTTTATGTTATTAAATATTGCTGGAGAGATGGAGATGCTTTTTCGAATTCTGAAGGGCGAGTCTGTTGGTTTTGCACTATCTTAGTTTATAAATAGAATTAATTATAACAACTTGTCCGGTAGCCAAGCTTCCATTAGTTTAGAAATAGTCTCGAAATGCAAGGATCGAGATATTTTTATGCAAATAAAAATGGCTGTCTTTAATAAAAAAATATTTTAAATTATAATGAAAGTTTATAAGTATAAAATAGAAATTAAATATATAATTAAGATATATTCTTATAATTATTAACATAAAAAATTAGATATTTGAGATCAAATAATTAAATGAGAATAAATCTGACTACATCAACAAACGAACTATAACAGAGGATCAAACTATTGAAAATCATCAAAAATCATAAATCAAAGTCGAGCGTCCTAAGAAACCTATCAAACCGTGTTTCTATATCAAACCGTGTATCTAAATTAAATCTAAGTGTCCAAAGCAGGAAAAATCAACATCATAACAAATAAATACTATATTGATCAGTCGATGCGACGTCAAATCTAACCCTGAGAAAATTATGGAAGAAGAGCAGTCAAACGACCAATAAATAAGATTCAAAACATACCAAAAGATAGAAAAAAACGTACAATAAAAGCATAATTATTGAAAACTCTAAAAAAGCAAAGATGTACTATAAGAAATTAAAAAAACAAAGAATATTATCGATTAACATTAAAGCCAGTACCGTCACATGTAAAACAAAGAAAAAATTGGTAGCCCTCAGAGAATATTTTTTATGCAAGTAGAAATCGTTTGTTTTATTATAAAAAAAGATAAAATCCAATATTACAATGAATATATAATTAAGACATATTTCTATATCTATTAGCGCAATAAGTTAGTCACAAGAGTCACGTATCCAAATCTAATATGAGAGTGCAAAGTTGGATGGCTTTTAAATGCAGTTGGTTCTTATCGATTTTTGTGTGGGGTGATAATGTTTTTAATTTCTGGTCTATTAATTGATAATCAATAATCACACTCGTACAAGAAGTTTTGAGTTTATCAAATTGTGTGTTTTTAGGGGCTGGAATGGATGTTTTTTTAATATATCAAGATTGAAGTTTTGGGGGTTTAGTGATTGTCTTAGGGGCTGTTTGTTTACTTCAGAATGATTAAGCGCTGAATGATTCAAATGATGATTGATTCAGAGGCTCTGAATGGTTTGGCTCTGAATGATTCAGAATGTACTTTTGTGCTGAATCATTCATCACTGTTTTGCTTAATCAGTCAACATTGAATCATTCAGAGGTGCAAAATAAACGCGCTGAATGCTGAACGATTCAGTATTCAGCGCTGAATTGTTCCATTAAGAGGCAAACAAACAACCCCTTAGTTAGAAATATGGCACTAATATAGCCTTATTCAAGTATTTTCGGGGTGTGGAAATCTACAATTTTGGAACTTATGATATCCTGATGTGTGGTGCGACCTGTTAATCTAGATGTTGTGAAGCATTTTTTTGTCATGGTTGATATAGTTGTTGGATTTGGAGTAATATTTGTTGGGAATTCAAGGCAAAATCCGATCATAATAGAATAATACGTAGTAAAAAACTTTTTATCTTGAATTATTAAATATATATATATATCATACTAATTACGATGAAAATAGTGACGATATTAATTGGTTCAAAAATTCTTTTTTGCTGTCTATGATTTTGTTTCTACCAACACACACGCACACACATATGCACACATATATATATGACTCGACTAGAGTTAGGTTAAATCCACCATTTTAATTAACTAATTTAATTATTATTTTATTTAAAACTTCTTTTAAATAAAATAATAATATAATTTTATTTAAAATCCATTTTAAATCATGTTCCTTATATAATAAGAAATTTGATTTAAATCAGAACTTAATTAATAGGTCATTTACTTATTTAACAATATTATCTAATATTATTTTCTGAATCAAATACAAAATAATAATAGATAAAATATTCTATCAAAAGAATATAGATTTAACCTTTTAAATTCAAATGATAAATAATCTTTTAAAATTAATTTAAAATAATTACATTATCTTAAATTATTATTGTGAGTAATAACCACAACTATTTTTATTCATTCTTAATGAGCAATCCTATAGGTTCAATTAAGGCTGGTAGTACACAAAATCACATTTAATCATATAAGTCATAAGTGGCCTCTAGCAAGACATTATGACTACCCAAGTTAAATGAAAAACTCATGATTCGAGACAACCTTAATACAACTCATGTCATAATCCTTTTATCTCATGATATCTTGATATAATATAAGACATGAAAATTTTCAACCTTATATTGCTTTATCTTTAGTTTCTCGATGCTTAATTGAACTGACTAAACAAATGATATTGATCTCTATCACCTCATTTGAGCATGATCATGGATTTTTCAGTCTCAATCATCGAGGGGTCCTAAGATATATCTCTTATGATAAGAGAGATAAATTCTATACTAATCACTAACATCTCACAATATAATTCTTTTCATGCTCAAGCATAACTCTTAGAATCGTCTAGTTAAAGGCAAAGTTTCATTATCTCAAAATTTAATAATCATCATGTTGAGAACTGTAGTAGTTGCAGGTCTAAGGATTTAATGACATAACTATTTGAAATTAATGTACAACTGTAATCCATGTATTAATCTCAAAATGAGTTGATCCAATATTTGTTCTCAACAAATACATATAAATTTGATTTGAATCTCATTTAATATTCATATCATGAATATTTATCAAACTTTATACCAATCTTATTTTATTAATGTTCCCACAGTAATAATCGATTAGGGATATTTGAAATAATTAACAATATTTGTAACATCCCAATCATCTGGTTAGTGACCAAAATGTAAAAATGTTAAATTCAATGGTTGAACTAGAATTAATTGATAAGTCCCATGATTCATGGTGGAAATTTTTTGTAGGGGTGATAGCAATTTTGGAATATTAGAGAGGGCAATATGGTCTTTTCATGATAAAGGATAATTATCTCCATTATCTAGGGGATAAGCACATGGGATTTGGAAATATATGAAAATCCATTTCTTGCTCTCTTCTTCTTCGTGCCATGAGCTTTACTCCTAAATGTAAGATTCTGAAATTTATGGTTTTCCTTTGATTTTAGTTGGGTAATGAAAGTTTGGGTGTTATATAAGCTTAAAGAAAGCTTATATAGGATTAAAACAACAAGAGGAGTAGATTAGAAGCGAATTTATAAAATGGGTGTTAAGATGAATTGTTGATATAATGTAGTTTTTGAAGTTTGATTTGGATATTTGACTTGTCAATGAACAAATTAAGAAGGTAGGAGTAACAGAAATGATTAAGAACATGTTTGAAATCTTGGTATGATTTTGAGATTTAAGTGTTCATACAAGAATTTGGATAATTAGGAGTAGTAAATGAGGACAAGTTGTTTGGAAGTATAAGGGCGAGTTTAAAGGCTTAAGGTAAGATGAATATAAGAGATTTAGGACGATTTTGGTTTATTTTTGAAGTGAAAATAACCATTATGGGCATAGAGTACGTTACCATTAGATCAGAACCGATACTTCAAGGGTTAAATCTGTGGTTTTTAAGGGTGGTATCAATACCGTTTGAAGAAGCAATCTGTAACACCCATAACCATTATAATTATACCTATACAGATTATAGATGTTATCCGAATTTCTAAAACCATTTTACGATTCAAAAGCAATTTAAAATTTATTTTCTTAAAATAGTAAATAATATTATAAAAATACCATGTCATATATATCATGTTTCGTTGTAACCAATTTAATTCAAAAGATTTTTAATTATGAATAGTGAATAGTGAATAGTGAACAGTGGGGGAATCGATTCCCTGTAGCAGGGGAATCGATTCCCTGTAGCAGGGGAATCGGTACCACTTTAACAATCTAGAAATTTTGTTTAAAAACCATGGTTACTATTCATGCTACAGTAACTTTGGAAAATTTACATATAAATTCATTAAAAATTAACCTTTCATCACTATAAAAATTTCCAAAATTAATTCAACAAATAAAGTGAACATTTTCAAATTTCATGCCACTATCTAAAATCAAATTTCACAATAGGATGTCTTACTGATATTGAAATATACCTCTCGATGCTTGATGTCATTCTGAACTCTTTATTCTTATTCTTTGCTTTTTACCTACGCGTGAAAATCATCACACGCTAAGTATAAACTTAGTGAGGCAATTTAAAACATTTAACAGTGCAATAAAATTCATGCATGATTTTCAATATCAAATATCAAATTTCCATAAAATCATTTTACTAACATATCCAATATTTTACCATGATCAAAATAATATAAAATCTCTTACCATTTATCCCATAAGCTTGCAAGCTTATTTTACCAAAATACTTACCATTTAAATTCCATAAGCTCGTAAGCTTATTTTTCCAATATACTTGCCATTATTCCGTAAGCTCATAAGCTTATTTGCATGGTTACCATTTATTAACCAATAAAACATAATCCATAGTCAATAAACCGTAGACAATAGCCCAATATAACACCCTGAGGACCCTGGGTATACGAGTAAAATACATGCACCGTGGTGCTAAACCTGTACTAAGCTTGCGCCATAGTGCTAATCCGGAAAATACACATAAGGTCGTGCCCCACCACCTACACTAAGCTTACGCTATAGTGCTAATCCGGATATAAACCTGCACTTAGTGTCCTTACACATTATAGTACTAATATAAACCTACAGCTCCTATACTCTATGGCATGCCAACTATAACCTGTCCCTCAATGACTTACTTTGGGCATATAGTCTATTTTATTCGATCCATCCATGGCAAAGTATATCATCAATATTTAACATTGGGCAGTTCATACCCGAAAACATTCATGGTAAAATATCACATTTTTCATGATCAATGCATTTTAGTTTCATACTCTGACATATCAATGTCAATTTATAAAAATGATATAAAATCATGCCGATATAAACAAGGTCGACTTATCGCAAGTCTTCCTTATGATGTATAAAACATCCATGTATAATTTCATGCATGTATTGCACTCACCTTGACACTTTATGTCTTTCAAAATATATAAGCCTCACTATTGTCCACCATAAGCCCTTTTATATTTGATTTGCTTCGATTACAAATCAATCACAATCTGTATAAATCATCAATTCATAATAATCCATATGTTAGTATATTTTACTAACATAAATACATTCCACCATATCTCCATACTATATTTGAAATTCATCATCTATCAAAATATTTAACTCTTAATAATTCCTTATAACATTGGAACCAACTTTTCCCATTTACTCAAAATGGTCTTCACCATTTTACCACTTAAATTCTTAATACCAATAATTCCAACATTGAAATTATTTCCATTCAAATGCTTTTACAAAAGCATAAATACATTTACGTATCCCAACTATGCAATTGTTGTACTTAAATCACCAATCATTTCAATCTTCCCAAAATAATCAATTTCACATTTAACACCCATTTCAATTCTCAAACGACAATTCCAGCATAGTACATCAATTATACAACTCTTACACAACAACCCATAAATTTCCAGAATTCAGACAACTCGCACTACCCTTAAAGAATCATTATTATGTATTGATATAAACACTGGAATTCAATTCCGTTTCATCCGTTAAAAACTAGACTCGAATAAGAATCTATCCATATAAATAACTCCTTCTAATTCATTCTGTACAATTTATGGTGAATTTTCAAAGTTCACTAACAGAATCTGTTTTGTACAGAATTCTGCTGTCCGACTTTTCTGACCTTTCCTCAGTTAAAAATTCGTATATATTTGTATACAACTTGAAATTGATCCCCGTTTGCTTTAAACAAAACTAGATCCATATATGAACACAATATATAAAAATAACCTCCAAATTAATTTTATATATTTTATGGTGAATTTTCGAACCCACTGTAATTCCAAAAATCTAAACTGTTTTTCTTTAATCTCATCCTTGTGTTCTTCATCAATTCATACAACCTCAAAATCATCAATAATCATCATCAATTTCAACAACCATAGTATAAACCCAAATTTCCAGATTTGGGGATATTTGAAATCAAGCTATATTTTCATGCAATATTGGTATCAAATGATAGCGTTTTTCACAAATAACCATTTTCTATTTTCATCATACTCATAATCCTAAGAAAATTGCTTGAAAAATTGAGTTGAAGAATTCTCACCCTTTGAAGAAGCCCACGTCTGGTTTGAAGAAGTAGAAAGAAATTGGAATGAAATTTAGGAAACATTTCATCTTAATTTACATAATATCTCACTTTAAATGAATATAAAATTCATTTAATTGGGATAAGACCAAATCACCCTTAATTAATCTTCTTATTCACCATAAAACCATGACAACTCTTCCTTATTATATTTCAAAGTCAAATGTGAATTATTTTGACTTTTAATTCCGAAATTCCCCTTGAATTTTCAAAATTTGCATTTTAGTCACTAAATTCCACTATTTCGGTTAAATCTGAAAAACTGCACATTTCCAAACCAAATTTATCTGATCCTAAATATTAAAATAATATTTCCAACCATTTTATAACATCCTTCAAATTTTTGTAAAATTCCAATTCGATCGGAATTTACCAATTCCTTACCGGCTTTAACTCTTTCTTTACTAAATTCCGAATCCAACAATATAATTTCCATAAAACTCCAATCTCAAGAGTAAACCATATATTTATGGAATAAAATTCTTTTTAGGAAATTTATCACTTAATTCCCTAAACTTTTCCCAAGTTTTAACTTTAACCATCAAACTTTCAAAATTTGCATTTTGGTCATTGTCTAAATTTTTGGGGTATTACAATTCTCCCCTCCTTAAGAAAATTCGTCCTCGAATTTTAAAACTTTCTATGAAAACACTAACTCCTCTTTTCCCTTGAAAATTCATAACTCCCTTTTGGTCTTGTCAACTTCTTGAATTCCAATTTTTCCTCCTTAATTTGATAATTTTGAGAAGATCATGCTAATCATTATATTTTGAACTTGTTTAATCAAATTCTTCAATCTTATTTAAAAATATCTACACATTTTCATATCATCCTCTCTATCCCAAGTAACGTCCTCTACATTATGATTTTTCTAAATCACTTTAACTAGGGAAATCATCTTGTTACGTATTTCTTTGATTTCTCAAGCTAATATCCGGACTGGTTCTTCTTCATAAGTCAAATCCGTTTGTATCTTAATTTCCTCTGATGAAATAACATATGAAATATCCAATCGATACTTTCTAAGCATCAACACATGAAAAATATTGTATACTTTGTCCAACTCTGGTTCCCAATTACCTCCAGAGTTAATGTTAATTGATAATCCAACAGTCCAACTCTTTTTAATATCTCATAGATTCCAATGAATCTTAGACTTAGTTTTTTTTTCTTTGCATTTTAGGCGCAACATCTTTTTCCAAGGTGATACTTTAAGAAAATTTTATCACTTTCATGAAATTCAATTTATTTTCGCTTCAAGCCTGCATAAGACTTTTACCGATTAAATATCGTCTTGAGATTATCTTTACTTTATCTTCAACTTCTTTCAATAAATCTGTGCCAACAAGATTTCAATCTTTTAATTTGAACCCATTCAATGGTGTTCGATATTTCTCCCATATAAAACTTCACACAGAGTTATCTTGATGCTTAATTTAATAATGTCATTGTAGAAAAATTCTACTAAAATCAATTACTTTTCTTTTCCCATGATTCCTTAGAATCAATCACACATGCTCTCAGCATATCTTTTAATATCTGAATAGAACTTTTTTTTTAATTTACCATCCGTCTATGGATTTAAGATCGTACTGAAATTCAATCAAGTACCCAAACTTTATGCTTATATTTCCAAAATCTTAAAGTGAACTTTGGATCTCTGTTGGATATAATGGATACTAGTATTCCCTGTAATCGGTCTATCTCCTTGATATACAACTCTGTATATTTATCCAATGCATAGTCCATTCACATCAGAATAAAATGTGTCGATTTAATTAACCGGACACTATCACCCAAATAGAATCCTTTTTATTTGATGTCAAAGGTTGTCCAATAACAAAATCCATAGTGACTCTTTACTATTTCCACTTTGGAATAGAAATCAGTTGCAACAATTACGAAAGCACTTTATGATAAGCTTTTATTTGTTGACATGTCAAATATGTAGCAACAAACTCAGTAATGTTTCTTTTCAAACCTAGCCACCAAAATTACTCTTTACATCTTGATATATTTTGTTCCCACTTGTATGCATAGTCAGTGAACAATAATATACATGAGAAAGAATATATTTCTTCAATTCATCATTATGAGGGAAACAAATTATCCTCGATAAAATAGACACCCATCAGAGTTGACTTCAATGTCTTTAGTCTCATTTTTTTTTCATCTTTCATTTTGTTTTCTCTATTATCCAATATAAAAACATCGGTTTTATTTTCAATTCATCCAATAATGCACCATTTTCTTTCGACAATAATCTCACATCCATAGCTCGTAAAGCTGTAAAAGTTTTCCGACTAAGTGCATTTGCTACAACATTTGTCTTACCTGAATGATAATCAATGATCAAATCATAGTCCTTTAAAAATTATATCCAGATTCATTGTCTCAAATCGAGCTCTTTTTGAGTCAACCAGTATTCAAACTCTTATGATCCATGTAGATGTGGCATCTCTCACCATACAAATAATGACGTCAAATCTTTAGAGCAAAAACAACCGATGCTAACTCAAGATCATGAGTAGGATAATTGCTCTCATGTGCCTTTAATTATTAAGAAGCATAGGCTATCACCGTACCTTCTTGCATAAGTACACAACCTAAACCATTATGAGATGCATCACTATACACCACATACTCTTTGTCCGATTCCGTTTGTACCAACACTGGTGCTTCCGATAAAATATTCTTTAAAGCTTTAAAACTCTCTTGACATTTCTTAGTCCAAGCAAATGAAACATCCTTTCTCCAAAGATTGATCAAAGGAGAAGCAACCATCAAAAAGGTTTTCACAAACCTTCGATAATAACCAACAAATCCCAAAAACTTCGAACCATTGAACCTTCTTTGGAGGTTTCCTTTTAAGTTGATAAAACAAGTCATCAATCCTCAAAATAGGATATTTGTTTCTGATAGTTACTCTGTTTAACTATCAATAATCTTTTCAATAATCTATGCATAATTGCATATATCCATTTTTCTTTTATAACCAATACCGGTTTACCCAAGGTATAAAATATTCAGTCTGATACATCCTCCATTTATCAGCTCTTGCATTTGTTTATTTATTCTTTTAGCTCAATCGCAATCATTCGATATGAATCCATAGATACAAGATCAATGCCTTAATAACCCTTAATATTGAATTCCACCTCTAAATCTGGAGGTAACCCATAATAATAAATCTAAAAAGACTTATGGAAATATCATTCGATCTTACTTCAGATACTTGAGTATCTATTACCTTAGCTAGAAAAGCTATGCATCCTTTTGACATCATCTTAATCGTAACCATTGCTGATATCACTTATTGATGATTTCAATTTTTCATCAATCATTAAATTTTTTAATTTCTCTGCATTTTTTTCACTTCTTGCGATCATTAACCCAACCTTATTACAAAGACCACCAACTTATGATCAAAATGGTCTAAAACTCGTTAATGATAATCCCATCAGATTCATCAATAACATAAGCTTCTGAATCTTTATCAGACATTCACTATTTGTCCTTCTAACCCTTGTATCATGACCGTGACCATGACCATGACCCATAGGTCTTCCACAATAATATCACTCGATACCAAGTAGAATTGAATATTTCTACTTTAAAATTCCTTATTTCATTCTTAAATAAATATTTATAACTTTTCCAGATCCATAGAAATTATTCTTGAGCATTTACAACATTTTCCATCTCCAATGAAAATTTCAATGTTCACATCATTCAATAAGAAAACTTGATAAATTTGTAGCAATAACTTCATATCAGTTAATGCTAAAATCACACTAGTAAACAAATTTACTCCTTTTCTTATCATTACGAACTTGACACTTTTAAAGTTCTTGAGAATCCATCTCAATCTAAACAATAATTCATTGTAGCATGGAAAGTTGGACAATCCATTTTCACATATTTACCTTCACAAGATAACTCTATCCAACTTTATGGACTTGATATTTATTCTCATTGATTCCCTAATAATTCAACTTTCTTTAAACTTTTAGTGGAAATCATATTTACCGCTTACTCAACTTCTCTTACTCAAATCATCAATGATTTAAATAATTTAATGCTTAGCTTAAATATTTCTCACTTATTTAAGCTTACCTGGATAAACCTCAGAATCATCACAGATTCAAAAATCTCCTTTGGATCCTCATCCGATTCAACTTTTCTTGTAAGCCATTCAAACTTTTAAATCAATTCTTCCACAAAATGGAGAAAAATCCCTTACAACAATCCACCATTCTAAGGTGTTTTATATAAGTCATATATGTTCCTTTTTTGTCGATTTCAATCTCGACATTCTTTTCAACCATTTCGACTTTATTACCTTTGTCTTTAATTTTCCATATCTGAACATAGTCAGAATCATCATACATTATTAAAGAGTAAATTTACTCTTAATAAGCATCATCATAGTATATATACAATTATCAGTAACTTTTGACATCCTAGTGGCATGTATACACTTTTTAACTCAAAACAACCTCGGTTTAGTCCTAGAATCGGCTAAACCTGTAGCTCTGATGCCAATAAATGTAACACCCATAACCCGTATAATTATACCTATACAGATTATAGATGTTATCCGAATTTTTAAAACCATTTTACGATTCGAAAGCAATTTAAAATTTATTTTCTTAAAATAGTAAATAATATTATAAAAATACCATGTCATATAAATCATGTTTCATTGTAACCAATTTAATTCAAAAGATTTTTAATTATGAATACTGAACAGTGGGGGAATCGATTCCCTGTAGCATGGGAATCGGTACCCCTTTAACAATCTGGAAATTTTGCTTAAAAACCGTGGTTACTGTTCATGCTACAGTAACTTCTGAAAATTTACATATAAATTCATTAAAAATTAACCTTTCATCACTATAAAAATTTCCAAAATTAATTCAACAAATAAAGTGAATATTTTCAAATTTCATGCCACTATCTAAAATCAAATTTCACAATAGGATGTCTTACTGATATTGAAATATACCTCTCGATGCTTGATGTCGTTCTGAACTCTTTATTCTTATTCTTTGCTTTTTACCTACGCGTGAAAATCATCACATGCTAAGTATAAACTTAGTGAGGCAATTTAAAACATTTAACAGTGCAATACAATTCATGCATTATTGTCAATATCAAATATCAAATTTCCAAAAAATCATTTTACTAACATATCCAATATTTTACCATGATCAAAATAATATAAAATCTCTTACCATTTATCCCATAAGCTCGTAAGCTTATTTTACCAAAATACTTACCATTTAAATTCCATAAGCTCGTAAGCTTATTTTTCCAATATACTTGCCATTATTCCGTAAGCTCATAAGCTTATTTTCATGGTTACCATTTATTAACCAATTAAACATAATCCATAGTCAATAAACCGTAGGCAATAGCCCAATATAACACCCTGAGGACCCTGGGTATACGAGTAAAATACCAGCACCGTAGTGCTAAACCTGCATTAAGCTTACGCCATAGTGCTAATCCGGACAATACACATAAGGTCGTGCCCACCACCTACACTAAGCTTACGCTATTGTGCTAATCCGGATATAAACCTGCACTTAGTGTCCTTACACACTATAGTGCTAATATAAACATGCAGCTGCTATACTCTATGGCATGCCAACTATACCCTGTCCCTCAATGACTTACTTTGGGCATACAGTCTATTTTATTCGATCCATCCATGGCAAAGTATATCATCAATATTTAACATTGGGCAGTTCATACCCGAAAACATTCATGGTAAAATATCACATTTTTCATGATCAATGCATTTTAGTTTCATACTCTGACATATCAATGTCAATTTATAAAAATGATATAAAATCATGTCGATATAAAATCATGGTAAAATCATGTTGTATAAAACATCCATGTATAATTCCATGCATATATTGCACTCACCTTGACACTTTATGTCTTTCAAAATATATAAGCCTCACTATTGTCCACCATAAGCCCTTTTATATTTGTTTTGCTTCGATTACAAATCAATCACAATCTGTATAAATCATCAATTCATAATAATCCATATGTTAGTATTTTACTAACATAAATGCATTCCACCATATCTCCATACTATATTTGAAATTCATCATCTATCAAAATAATTAACTCTTAGTAAATCCTTATAACATTGGAACCAACTTTTCCCATTTACTCAAAATGGTCTTCACCATTTTACCACTTAAATTCTTAATACCAATAATTCCAACATTGAAATTATTTCCATTCAAATTCTTTTACAGAAGCATAAATACATTTACGTATCCCAACTATGCAATTGTTGTACTTAAATCACCAATCATTTCAATCTTCCCAAAGTAATCAATTTCACATTTAACACTCATTTCAATTCTCAAACAACAATTCCAGCATAGTACATCAATTATACAACTCTTACACAACAACCCATAAATTTCCAAAATTCAGACAACTCGCACTACCCTTAAATAATCATTATTATGTATTAATATAGACACTTGAATTCAATTACGTTTCTTCCGTTAAAAACTAGACTCGAATAAGAATCTATCCATATAAATAATTCCTTCTAATTCATTATGTACATTTTATGGTAAATTTTCAAAGTTCACTAACAGAATCTGTTTTGTACAGAATTCTGCTGTCTGACTTTTCTGACCTTTCCTCAGTTAAAAATTCATATATATTTGTATACAACTTGAAATTGATCCCCGTTTGTTTTAAAAAAAACTAGATCCATATATGAACACAATATATAAAAATAACCTCCAAATTATTTTTATATATTTTCTGGTGAATTTTCGAACCCACTGTAATTCCCAAAATCTAAACTGTTTTTCTTTAATCTCATCTTTATGTTCTTCATCAATTCATACAACCTCAAAATCATCAATAATCATCATCAATTTCAACAACCATAGTATAAACCCAAATTTCCAGATTTGGGGATATTTGAAATCAAGCTATATTATCATGCAATATTGGTATCAAATGATAGCGTTTTTCACAAATAACCATTTTCTATTTTCATCATACTCATAATCCTAAGAAAATTGCTTGAAAAATTGAGTTGAAGAATTCTCACCCTTTGAAGTAGCCCACGTCTGGTTTGAAGAAGAAGAAAGCAAATTTGGATGAAATTTAGGAAACATTTCCTCTTAATTTACATAATATCTCACTTTAAATTAATATAAAATTCATTTAATTGGGATAAGACCAAATCACCCTTAATGAATCTTCTTACTCACCATAAAACCATGACAACTCATCCTTATTATATTTCAAAGTCAAATCTGAATTATTTTGACTTTTAATTCCGAAATTCCCCTTGAATTTTCAAAATTTGCGTTTTAGTCACTAAATTCCACTGTTTCGGTTAAATAATTAAAAACTGCACATTTCCAAACCAAATTTCTCTGATCCTAAATATTAAAATAATATTTCCAACCATTTTATAACATCCTTCAAATTTTTGTAAAATTCCAATTCGATCGGAATTTACCGATTCCTTATCGGCTTTAACTATTTCTTTACTAAATTCCAAATCCAACAATATGATTTCCATAAAACTCCAATCTCAAGAGTAAACCATATATTTATGGAATAAATTTTTTTTAGGAAATTTATCACTTAATTCCCTAAACTTTTCCCAAGTTTTAACTTTGACCATCAAAATTTCAAAATTTTCATTTTGGTCATTATCTAAATTTTTGGGGTATTACACAATCGATACAATTTTAAGATACAATTCCTGAACCTCGGAATGGTATTTGTACCTTAAGGAGATATCGATACCCCTGAAGGGAAGTATCAGAACTGTAGTCGTAGTTCTGATACTTCTAGGCATGAACGAAAAGTTAGTGTTTCTTTCATCATAAGTTATTCTAATTGAATATAAGCGATTCAAAGAACGATACTGATTTTCGACTGTTTTTGTAGTGGTTGAACGTAATCAACTTCCAGTCAGCTCGACATATTAAATACCAATTCAAAAGTGTTAAAGATTTCGCTTATAACTTCAGTGAGGCAAATGTGAGTGCAACTTCTTGGTTTTGTAACATAATTGAGGAAGGCTTGCGATAAGGCAACCTCAATGTTTCCGATCAAAAGATTTATAATTTCTTTTATGTTATATTGCAATGTTTTATTCAATTTATATTATATAAGCTATGTTTGATGATTATATGATTATGGAAATGTGAACTTTGAACAAGTATATCTGAAGAAACTCTATGTGAATATAAGAGACACTTCGAATAGTGATTGAAAATAATTATGTGATTAATAGCCCAAGGTATATGTATGAAGATTAGAGGTATAGTTGGCATGCCAAGAGTTGAGAGTTCTATGTGGTCCTTCGGGACAATTTTATGGTTCTTAGGGATAATTATGTGGCACTTCGGTGCAAATTACGAACTTTGGTGACAACATTATTGCACAACCTCAATGTACTCAAATACCTAGAGTTCTCAGTAATATACATTTGGGCATTTGGAACAAAGTTAAACAAAGTGAATAATATGCATAAGTATACCTTTTTTGATATGGAAAATAAGTGGAAAGTCTTTATAAAATGTTTCAATAAGAACCAATAATGATTTCGTTTGTTAAGTTAGAAGTTTTAGTATTTTCCTCACTAAGTCATCGACTTAGCGTGTGATTTCCTCATGCGTAGGTTTGAAGAAAGCTAGAGACTGATTGGTTAAGGATAGCATACCCCGTGAAGATCAGATCAGGACAAATTAAATGTAGGTTTTTGTTAATTTTGTAAATTGTTGGCATATATTATACGTTTAATTTGTAATGCTCTGATAGATTTTGTAAACTCATATATTTGGTATTTATGTAAATTATCAAAGCTTTTATGTAAATATGAATGTGAAGTTATTATCTTACTTAAGTTAAGGTTTATACCTTTTTTATCTTGATAAAAAATTTAAATTTATTCTTATATGTTAATTACACCTATTTTAAAAAGTCAATGTGACACATCGGATTCGTATCCGGGTCGGGTACGGGTTACAGGTTTTATATTTAATGGTATTAGAGCTATGGTTTAATTGGTTTAAGTTCGAAATAATTTTTTTTTGTTTTTAAAAGTGTGCATGCCAACTTTTAATTATGTCTTTCTGATCTGATAAGGTGATTAGTATGCTATTCTTGCTAATACATTAGTAAATTGATCTTAGTAGATGTCGGAATTTGAGGGCTCCCAAAGTGAAGTGGGAGATAGAATGGAGGAGAGTAGTAACTCACCTACCCCAAGCAGGCAGGGTGAGGAGCAGGCACAACAGGGAGTGCATGTGCAAGATCAGGGGACCTTTTTCCAGACGTTAGATGCGATTCTGATACGTTTCCAACCCTTTGCTCCCTCAGCCCCTAAGATGAATGTCCCTAAAGAGCTGAGAAGCATTGGAGCACCAAAATTTAGGGGAGAAACTGAAGAAGGTCCAGTTGCTACCGATATGTAGCTCAATGCCCTGAAGATTATGCTATAGAATCTCCATTGTTCTGAAACAGAGAAATTGGATGGTGTAGTTTCTTTATTGAAGGGTCAAGCTAGAATTTTATGGTCTAATGTGACGATGTGAGCTTCAAGGGATCAGGTGACTTGGCCTTTTTTTTGGAAGAGTTTAAGAATAAATATATAGGGGATCAGTTCATCAGACAAATTAAGCAAGATTTTATGAGTTTAAAATAAGGGAATCACAAGGTGTATGAGTTTGAGTACGAATTCAACCAGTTGAGTCGATTTGCTACAGAGATGGTCCATACAAATAAGGACTCATGTGATTGGTTTGTGGAGGGTTTACGCCCCAGACTAAAAGAGTTATTGTTGGCACTTAACCTTTCTTCATTTTAAGAGGTTGTGAATAGAGCTAAAGCCCTAAAGGGAGCTCAAAATGAGAGGTTGTGGAGTAAAGATCACAGTGGAATAAGAGAGCTAGTGCTTCGTCCAATGATTCTCAATCAAAGAAGAGTAGAGGTTTGAGTTCTCGACTTCAGACTAGAGCAAAATTTGCAGCATCCTCAGGGAGAGGATCAAATCCGGGAAGAACAAGACAAACTTATTCAGTGGAATCCGGAGTAGACAAGCTGAAACAATGTCAACACTTTGGGAAAAACCATAGTGGAGTATGCCAAAGTGTCTCCGGATCTTGTTTTAAGTGTTGAGAGGAAGAGCAATTTATTAGAGATTACCCATTGATGATGGGAGAGTTTGATCAAACAGAAAGATCCACAGCTGCACCTATGAGATGAAGAGGTCAAGGTAGAGGAAGGAATCAATCTGAGTCGACCGCTCAACCTGAAGTACTTTCTACCACTCGGGTATACAATTTAAAGACCAGTGAATATTGTGATGATCCTGAAATCATTGTAGGTACTTTTCAGATAGTTGGTAAATCTATTTTAGTTTTGATTGATTTGGGATTAAATTATTCCTATCTTATTAGTAAATTGGTTAAAGATGTGAGAATTTTGTTAGAACCTGTTCGTAGCGAGTTGATTGTGACTAATTCATTTGGACATAGTGCTCGGGTGAGATAGATCCGTCGAGGGTATCCTATATGGATTCAGGGAATTGAATTCCCCCTAATCTAATAAATTACCCTTTGATGAGTTTGAGGTTATACTTGGTAGGGATTGGCTGTACCATTATCATGTCAACGTGGATTGTCTGCTTAAGCGAGTTATGTTAACAAGTTTGGATGGATTGAAGATTAGTGTGGTCAGCGAAACAATAAATCCCTAAGTTAATGTGATATCATTGATATCGGCTCAAAAGTTAATGCTGAAAGGATGCTAAGCGTATATTGCTAATGTAATCGATACGAGAGCCAAAGAAAAGAAGCTTGAAGATATCCCTACAGTCAGAGAGTTTCCAGAAGTATTTCCGGAAGAATTACCTGGTTTACCTCCAGATAGGAAGGTTGAGTTTTAGATTGAAGTAAAGTCAGAATCAATACCGATTTCAATGGCTCCTTACAAGATGACCCCAAAGGAATTAAAATAGTTAAAGGTTAAGTTATAGGAGCTTTTAGATAAATGATTTATCATACCTAGTGTGTAACCTTGGGGGTGCTCCAGTGTTATCCGTAAATAATAAAGATGGTTCAATGCGCCTTTGTATTGATTATCGTCAGCTTAACAAGGTGACAAAAAAAAGAAAAATATCCTCTTCAAAGGATTAACGATTTATTTGATCAAATCAAGGGAGATGTAGTGTTTTTAAAGATCAATTTACGTTCAGGGTATCGTTAGTTGAAAATACAAGAAAAAGATGTTTCAAAAACGACTTTTAGGAGTCGGTATGGTCATTATGAATTTTTAGTAATGCCATTCGGGTCAACTAATGCACCTGCAACATTTATGGATCCGATGAATAGAATTTTTTAACAGTACCTTGATCAGTTCATGGTCATTTTTATTGATGACATCTTGGTGTATTCAAAGTCAAGAGAGGATCATGATGTCCATCTTCGTGTGGTTCTTCAAACGTTGCAAGACAATAAGCTTTATGCAAAGTGCTCTATGTGTGAGTTTTGGTTATCTGAAGTGATATTCCTTGGACACGTGGTTTATGTAGAGGGAATCCGGGTAGATCCTCAGAAAGATAAAGCTGTGTTAGAATGGGATATTCTGAAGAATATGTAAGAAAATCGAAGTTTATTGGGTCTCGCAGGTTATTATCGAAGGTTTGTCAAAACATTTTCGATTATATCTATTCCTTTAACCAAATTTTTAAGAAAATATGTGCATTTTGAGTGGACTCCTGATTGATAGAAGTGTTTTGAAGCATTGAAAAAAATTTGACAGAAGCTCCGGTGTTGGTGTAACCGGAATCAAACAAGGATTTCACGATTTTTAGCAATGCTTCCCATAATGGTTTAGGATGTGTTTTAATGCAAGATGGAAAGGTAGTTGCTTATGCTTCAAGATAGTTTAATCCTCATGAAAAGAATTATTCGACGCATAACCTTGAGTCAACAGTTGTGGTTTTTGCGTTGAAAATTTGGTGGCACTATTTATATGGCGAGCGTTCCTACATCTTCACTGATCACAAAAGTTTGAAGTATTTGCTGACGCAAAAGGAGTTAAATTTGAGGCAAAGAAGATGGATGAAGTTACTTAAGCACTATGATTCCATTATAGATTATTATTCCTGAAAAGCCAATTTCGTAGCTGATTCTCTTAGTCGGAAGACTTTTACCGCTTTGCATAGTTTGGATGCTCGAATCGTGTTAAAGGAAAATGGTGCATTGATGGCTAAGTTAATGTTAAAACCAATATTGTTAGAGTGGATTAAGGAATTACAAAGAAAGGATGATAAGTGTTTAGCTTGGTTCGAACAAGGAGAGAAAGATGGACTCAAGGACTATGAAATAAAGTTGGATGTGTATTTATATTTAAAAAATTGAGTTTGTGTTCCTAATTATGACGAGTTGAAAAGAGATATATTGTAACGATGCACCCAAGAGGAAACAAGATGTATCAAGATTTGAAAGAGCGTTTTTGGTGGCCAGGTATTAAAAGAGACATTACGGAGTTTGTATCAAATTTTTAAATTGTCAACAAGTAAAAGTTGAACGTCAAGTGCCTTCGGGATTATTGCAACCGATCTTCATTCCTCAGTGGAAATGGGAAAAAAATACGATGGATTTTGTAACAGGTTTTCCTTTATCGCCTAGCAAAAAGGATTTGATTTCGGTAATTGTGGATCATCTTACAAAGACTGCACATTTCATTCCTATGCGAACGAATTTCTCTATGGAAAAAACATGTTGAATTGTATATCAAGGAGATAGTGCGACTTCATGGTGTTCTAATTTCAATAGTTTCTGATAGAGATCCCAAATTTATTTCAAGATTTTGGAAGTTTTTGCAAGGAGCTTTAGGTACCTGATTGAACTTTAGCACTTCTTTTCATCCTCAAACCGATGGTCAATCAGAGCGAATAATTCTGATTTTGGAAGATATGTGTGTGATTGATTTGCTGGATCGTGGAAAAAGTATTTGCCGCTTGTGGAATTTGCCTATAATAATAACTATCAATCCATCTCAAGATGGCACCGTATTAAGCATTGTATGGAAAGAAGTACAGAACACCACTCAATTGGTATGGATTAAAGGATCAAGAAGTTCATGGTCCATATTTGATTGAAAAAGTGGAAGAAAAGGTTCAGGTGATTCAACATAATTTGGAAGTGGCATCAAAAAGACAAAAGCCATACATTGATTTGAAAAGAAAAGAAATTGAATTTGAAGTAGGTGATAAGGTATTCCTAAAAGTATCACCCTGGAACAAAGTACTTCGCTTTGGGCGTAAAGTAAAATTGAGTACTCTCCACTAGGAGAAGTTCTGTTCCCATCTTTAGGACTACTCTGTTTCTATGGTAAGAGAGTTTTATTCCAACCTCTACAACACTGAATTAGATTAATTTTTGTTTGTACAACCTTTGTATAATGGGAAATCGATAATATCAGCAACTATATTGGCATTATAGTTGCGACTGAAGAGCATGCTGAATGGTGCAAGAACATAAACCTCACAAAATGTCGAGAGGTGTTAGTTTATTTGTATGTGAAATGTGCATCTTGGCCTTTTTCTATACTCTAAAATTTCTGTATGGATTCTAAGCTACTAACTCGTGAGAGTAAAGAATGGTTCCATTTCATTAATTGTCTCTTGAAATCTTAAACTCACAGTACCATGGTATCTTTGGGGTTTCCTTCTCCAATCATTTCACTGTGTGAAGAATAAGGTGTTTCACTGCAGGATGAATACAAGATGACTCCCAACAAGGGAGTTTTCAATGCTTGCTCCCTCAATCGCATAGTGTGATCAACTGGAACCTCTATTTCACACAAAGGCAATGGGAAGTTGGTGGAGCCTGAGGAGGAGGATGAGCAACTGCAATACCCTCTTCATTCAGATCTCACTGAGGAACTCATCTATGACAAAACACTTACGGAGTCTATCAAGGATTCCTAAATTAAAAATATTGGGAGAATAGAGCTCATGGAACGTCGACAAAACAAACTATATATCTATACGAAGAAGAGAGATATCATCTTTGTCAGCGCGTTGAAATCGCTCAACGCATATATTGCAACCACTTTCCATTTTCCCTGATGTTATTTGAAACACCCCTAAAATGGGTCTAGTAATTTTTCAATTTTTTGTATTGGAAAATTATTAGTATTTTATTCGAATCAAATTTTTGAATAAATACGTTTAAGTTTAGAATAAATCCTAAGTTAATCTTGAAATTCTATGATTAAGGACCAAAATGAAAAAAATGTCAAATTAGCATCTTTATGTCGTAACCGTCTTTCGAGTGAGACCGAAATTAAGCTTCGACTTGAATGAATTGTATTGGAGTCGCCACCGATCATTTATTTTAAAACAAATGGGTTGATCGGATACCTTATTTCTTACCTGATCTGCGTCTTACCAAAGATGTGTCGGATTCGGGAGTCGGTTACAGTCAAGGAAGGGTTAGCACCCTTGAACTGCCATTTCGGTACTACGTAATTCCCAGTTGTCTTTAATTAATAAAATTTTAACTTTAAATTAAAAGTTAAAAATAACGATCCAAATTACTAACCTCAGACGAATTTTAAAGTGTACCCTTAATTAATCATGAAAATGTTAGAAAAAAAGGTGATGAAAATAAATAAAAATAAAGAAAATAAAATAAAGAAGAAAAAAGATGAAATAAGTAATAAAAGATAAAATAAAGATAAAAAACAAATAGCATAATTAAAATAAAGAGGGAGAGAATGAAAGAAATAAAAACAGAGACAAATATATAAAAATATACATAAATAAACAATAGAAAATAAAGAGATAAATTAAGAAAATAAAAAAATAGATAAAAATAAAACAAAAAAAGGTAAACAAAAAAAGAAATAAAGTAATATATATAAACGTATAAACAAAATACTAGAAATAATAATAATAATAATAATAACAAATAAGATAAAATATATATACATATATATATAATATATAAAATAAAATAAAAAATAGTAAAAAATAGGATAAAATAAATAATAAATAAGAAAATAATAATAATAATTAAAGAAAATAAAAAATAAAATAAAAAAATAAAAGAAACAAATAAATATATATTAATAATAAAAGGACATAATTGAAATAAAAGTTAAATTTGATGGCCAATTTTGAAGAAATTTGGGGTTTAAATTCATTTTGAGGGGTAAAGTAGAAGCTTTTAAACTCAAAAGGATCAAAAATGGGATTTACCCATTTTCAATCGAAAACATGCGGCCGCTCGGGTCGTGGGTCGATCCATGGGTCCACTATAAAACTTAAAATCCACAAACATTTTTTCATTTCTAACCCACCCCTCACTTGGATCAAACGAGAGAGAGCCAAATGATCTCAATTGTTCTTGCTTGTTCTTCAACTAATAAAAACAACCACCGCCCTGTTCCAGAAATCTGTGGTCACCGCCTCGTCGGTCGTTGTAGATCGACATCGATCTCCGCTCATCGGTGGTGGCTCACAAAAAACCCATTTTTTTAAAACTTTTCTTTTCCCACTATTCGAAAATCACGTTGGTCTTTTAAAAAATGGCCTCGGGATGGTAGATCTAGAATAGATATTTTCGAAAAGCCCCTCCCCGGGTCCTCTGCCGTTCTATTTTTGGTCATTTCCGAGCCAAATCTCAAGCAACAATCAACATGCAAGGGCAAAAAATGAACGAAATGGTAAAAAATATACCTTTCTTTTATTTCTTTTTTCGAAAAGCTCTACAAACGCTTCGATTGCCTTGTGTATTTCGTAGTATATTTGTTTGTAATCTTTTGCGCAAATCTTTATGGATTTGTGTGTGTTCGTGTTTGATTTACATGGGTATTTAAAATCTCAAAAATGCTATTTTTAGTTTAGAAGAATCCTAATCAAACTAAAATTTGTTGTTTGAATGCTTGTTGGTTTCTTGGAATCCACAATTACTATTTGTTACCGAGAGAATCAGCCTTATTGAGCGGTTGGGGACTCGTGCGAAGAGTGTGGCGTGGCGCTTGGAGAGAAGAGGAGATTAGGATTGGGAACCCTAACATGTCAGTTGGGTCGTAGCTCCACCAGATCTGGTTTGAGCTCTATTCTTGAATCCGGGTCGCATGTTTTGCTTTTGGGTAGATGGATTTTGGGATTGTTGGGTCAATATGGTGGGCCATGGTTTTATCATTGGGCCTAAAAAATAAAATGAGGTGTAAAAATATATATGTAAATATGTGTATAATGTTAATCCAAGGGACAAAATTTGGTGTCTCCAGCTGCCCCTCTTTGCTTATTATCGTGTAACAAAAATAGAGCAAAGATTAAAAGACACAAATTTCATCCATATCGAACATCCTTTGACGTAGAGTTGAATTCCGATATTAAGACTGATTTGTCAATTTGAATTGAATCACGAAATGACTCCCTCGTCGTGAGGTTGATCGAACTGAAAAAGCTGAGCACGATATCCTTCGTCGTAAAGTTGAAATCTTTAGGGTGGCTCATTCGATGTGAAGTTGAGCTTTGAAATCCAATGTAATGATGACTGCTGTTGGTAGGCACGGTATCCTTCGTTGTGAAGTTGAAATCCAAGTATTGTTTCACCAAATTGGCTTTGAGTTGGATATCGTTTGTCGTGAAGTTGAAATCCAATCTTGTGTAAGTTGAGTTGTTTCGAGTCCAATATCCTTCGCCGTGAAGTTAAAATTGGCTCTGAATGAAACTGGGAATCTCCTTTACTGTGAAGTTGAGCTTTGAATTGGATATCCTTCGTTGTGAAGTTGAAATCCATCTAGAGATGGATGTTGCTTGTGGGCACAATATCCTTCGTCGTGAAGTTGAAATCATGGATGGCCCCTTCGTTGTGAAGTTGAGCCTTGAATTGGATATCCTTCATCATGAAGTTAAAATCCAAATATTGTATGTTGCTTGTGGACATGAAATCATTCATCATGAAGTTGAAATCGTGGATGGCCCATTTGTGGTGAAGTTCAACCTCGAATTGAATATCCTTCATTATGAAGTTGAAATCCAATATAATGATGAATGTTGTTGGTAGGCACAATATCCTTCGTCGTGAATTTGAAATCCAAGTATTGTTTCACCAAATTGGCATTGAGATAGATATCCTTCGTCGTGAAGTTGAAATCCAATCTCGAGTAAGTGGTGTCGCTTCGAGTCCAATATCCTTCGTTGTGAAGTTGAAATTGACTCTAGCTAGAACATGAAAAGTTATGCATATATGTGATGCTATGGATGCAATGCTCTTAGGTATGCCTAAAATACATATGCAACATATGTTATTTTGGGCTCTGGAGAGAAATCTCGATCTCCGGTTGCCTGTCTTGTTGGCTCTTGATTATGGAATTTTGAAGTTCCGATTCTCAATCTTGAATTCTTCAAATGTTTACATCTGATGTGTAGAGTTTACTTTTTCCTTGATTTGGGAAATGCTTCTCAACCATCTCAAGTATGTGCATGAGCCCTGATCGACTTATGAGTACCTTACTTTTCAAAGAATCTTTGTACAGTAATATGCAATTATCTTTTACAAAAGTAAATAAATCATTAGGTTTAAGTTCAACCCAAGATTCTCAAGAAAATATTTATTCATATAAATGGTCATTTTTATTCATAAGAGAAAAAAGAAAAAATAATACATGACAAACAATCTGGAAAATGAATACAGGATGAAGTGTGAATGAATGTATTGGATCTCGATAATGTGAATATTGTTGACCTGATAAGCCGTTAGGTGACCTTAAACGCAATCATTTCCGAGGAACCTTCAAAAATGCGGTAACGTTTAGGAGAGCGCAACCTTTCTCTGACTCGTTAAGTCTGTAGAAGATTTAGATGATGGGATGTTTTCATTGTCTTAATTTCTTGAATCAATATCCAAATCGCCCTTTCAGGTTTTCAACTTGGACCAATCATTGGTTTCAAGATGCTCTTTGCGGGTTTTCATCTTGAACCCACCTTATTTTTCTTTTTCTTTTCTCTTTTTCTTTTATTTGTTCTTTTTCTCTTTTTTCTTTTCTTTGTTCTCTTTTTTAATTTAAGGTGCCCTTTCGGGTTTTCACCCAAAGTTTTTTTCTCTTTTTTTGTTTTTTTCTTTCCTTTTTATTTTTTTCTTCTTCTTCTTCGACTTAGGACGCCCTCTCGAGTTTTCATCCTACGCGAAGTATTTCTTGACTGCATCCGAATTAATGGGATTTGGTAATTCTGGTCCGTCCATTTCAGCCAGGACAAGTGCCCTTCGAAAAAAGCCATTTTCACGACATAAGGTCCTTCCCAATTTGGCATTCATTTTCCTCTAAAATATTTGTGAATGGGTCGAATTCTCTTTAACACTAGATCTCCTTCGCAGAATATTCTTGGGCGCACATTCTTGTCAAGTGCTCGAATCATTCGTTTCTGATAGATTTGACCATGATGAATGGCTTTTAGTCTCTTTTCATCTATCAGGTCCAGCTAATTATATCGGGATTGCACCCATTCTGCATCATCCAGTTTGACTTCTGTTAAGACACGGAGTGACGAATTTCTACTTCTTTGGGAAACACTTCTTCTATCCCATAATCTA
Organism: Hibiscus syriacus; assembly: GCF_006381635.1. NCBI lineage: Eukaryota > Viridiplantae > Streptophyta > Magnoliopsida > Malvales > Malvaceae > Hibiscus > Hibiscus syriacus. The sequence continues at coordinate 4,207 of NW_024062220.1, read as the reverse complement.
ATAAAAATGGAGTTGCCCTAGTCGAGGTTCGTACCGAGGTTCAGTGGGCGAACAGAACAAAAGGCAATTTCTCATGCCAATCCTTGTAGGTCTTAGTAGTTTTTTCCACTATCTTCTTGATGTTTTTATTTGATGCTTCTACTGTTCCGTTCATCTTTGGTCTATAAGCGGTAGAGTTGTGATGCTTTATGTTGAATTGCTCACAGGAAACATCCATCATTTTGATGTTCAAGTTTGTAGCATTATCGGTGATGATACTTTCAGGTAAACCATACCGACATATGATCTCTTTCTTTAAAAACTTGCAAATAGTAGACTGAGTGACACTGGCATATGATGTCTCTTCTACCCATTTGGTGAAGTAATCAATTTCCACGAGAATGAAACGGTGACCATTTGAAGCCTTTGGATGGATTTTTCCGATAACATCCATGTCCCACATAGAGAAAGGCCATGGTGATGTCATCACGTGAAGTGCACTAGCATAGTTGATGCAATCACTTTCCAGTGTGGACAAAAAATATTCGCATCTTATTATTTTTCTTGACATCATATGTCTATTCGCATGTGTTCCACAAATTCCGTCATGTACTTCTTCCACTATCATCTTTGCCTCTTCTGCATCGACACATCTTAACAGGACTTGATCATGGCTTTTCTTGTACAAGACCTCCCCGTCAAGAACGTATCTAGTTGCCATCGTTCTAATGGTTCTTTTATCAAGTTCGGTGGCATCCTTTGGAGAACTTTGATTCTTGATGTACTGTAAAATGTTGTGGTACAAAGGCTTAGTGTCTTTCACTTTCTCAATTTGGTAACAATGAGTCGGGTACTCATACGACTGCATGTCAACCGACATCATTTCAGACTCCCCGCCAGCCTTAAATGCGGCTGCCAAGATAGCTAAAGCATCCGCCATTGATTTTATTCTCTCAACACATACAGGAAGGTGACTTCATCAAATTCTTTGAGCAGATTCAGTATTAGTTTTCGGTACTCTACCAACTTTACATCCTTGGTTTTCCACTCTCCATGGAGCTGATAAATTACTAAGGCTGAATCTCCATATATCCGTAAGGTCTTTATATTTTGCCCCAGTGCAAATCTAATCCCCAAGACATATGCTTCATACTCTGCCATGTTATTGGTGCAATCGAAGTTCAGTCTGCTAGTAAATGAATAATGATTCCCTTATGGGAAGATCAATATTGCCCGGATGCTATGTCCTAATGCATTTGATGCACCATCAAAATGCATTTTCCAAGAACCGTTGTAGAAGTACTTGCTTATTCTAAGGATATGGCCATCAAGTCTTCGTCTGGGAAATCAAAGTCCAATGGCTTATAATTATCATCGGTTTTGCTTTCCAGAAAATATGATATGACACTTCGTTTTATTGCTTTATGGCTCACATACTCGATGTTAAATTCAGATAAAAGCATCTACCATCACGCTAACCTTCCAGATATAGCATGCACACCCATCATGCACTTTAGTGGGTCTAACATGGAAATCAACCAAGTAGTGTGATATAACATATATTTTCTAAGTCTTTTTGTAACCCTGACTAAAGCACAACAAATCTTTTCGATAGGAGGATATCTGACCTCACAATCGGTGAACTTCTTGCTTAAGTAGTAGTTAGCCTTTTCCTTCCTTCAGGATTTGTCTTGTTAACCCAGGGCATAGCCCATCAAATTCTCGAATATAGATAGATACAAGAATAGAGGCTTGCCCGGGATGGGGGACATCAAGATAGGAGTGCGAGACAAATCATTTACTTTTTCAAATGCAATTTGATAGTTCTCATCCCATCCTCTGGGTTGTTCTTTCGGAGAAGACGAAAGATTAGGTCACATTTGTCAGTTAACTAAGATATGAACCCTGTTATGTAGTTCAATCTGTCCAGAAAACCTCAGACCTCTTTTGCGTTCATGTTGGAGGAAGATTCTAGATAGCCTTGAGTTTATCGGGATCAAACTCGATGCCTTTCCTGCTGACCACGAAGGCAAATAATTTCCCGGATGTTACCCCGAAGGTGCACTTGCTAGGGTTCAGTTGCAGCTGGAATTTTCTCAATCTCTGGAAGAGCTTTCTTAGATTCTCGACATGTTCATTCTCGGTTTGTGCTTTGATAATCATGTCGTCGACATAAACCTCGATTTTTATGCATAATATTATGGAACAGGGTCACCATAGCTCTCTGATATATTTCCCCAGCATTCTTCAATCCGAAGTGCATCATTTTGTAGCAAAAATTTCCCCACATTGTGAGAAACGTGGTCTTATCCATGTCTTCAAGATGCATCTTGTTCTGATTATATCCTGAGAATCTATCCATGAATGAAAAGAAAGCGTTCATGGCTGTATTGTCCACCAATGTGTCATTATGAGGCAGAGGAAAGTTATCTTTGGGACTTGCCTTGTTAAAGTCCCAGTAATCGATGCACATATGAACCTTCCCGTCTTTCTTCGGATCTAACACTATATTGGCCGCCCACTCTGGGTACTTAGCCACTTGGAGAAAACCATCATCGAATTGTTTATTGAATTCTTCTTTGATTTTAAGGAGCATCTCAGGCCGCATTCTCCTCAGTTTTTGCTACACGGGTTTACATTTTGGTTCGATTGGCAGTTTGTAAACCACCATATCCGTGTCTAGCCCCGACATGTCTTGATACGACCACGCAAACACATCTCTGTATTCTTGAAGCAAGATTATCAAGTTTTATCTTGCTTCGGCCGAAAGAGTTATGTTGATTTTAACCTCCTTTATGTCCTCTTCAGTGCCCATATTCAAGATTTTGATCGACTCCTCATGTGGCAGTATTTGTTTTTTTTCTCTTTCTACCATTCTCAACAATTCGGTAGGTAGGTTGCACTCCTCTTCATTGTTACATTCATCAAATTCTCCAAGATAAATGGTCGATTCAAAATCCACCTCCAGATCTGGATCATCAGTGCTCGCATTACCGTTATCTGGGGATCTGAAGGGAAAAAATGTGTATGCATGAGAGGAAAATATCCCACACGGAATAGTCAAAAATTAAATTCGAAAGAGAATAGAATGGAGTATTGAAATGAGGAAAACAAAAAATGAATTCAAAAGAAATGAAATAAGAAAACTGTTTGCCATTAAGAAAATTCACATCTTTTATTGAATTTAAAATAATGTTTATTCACCCTTACAAAAGATCACCTATTGCCCCGAGTATAGGCAAATATGGATAGTTTGAATATTACTCTGAAAGACACTTGTAAACCACAGGTAGTTCTTCCGCCGACCAGTTGCTAGGCACAAACCAAGTGGCAGAGGGCAGATTTCGGATCTATCCATATCTTCAGCATTTCCGGTGGTCACGGCATTGATACTCAGATCTTCTAAAGCTTCTTCTAAATCTGATGAGGTGGTCTCATAACCACCTGACTTGAATATACTGTAAAGAGCTGGATTAATCCTTTATTGTAGATGCTTCCCAAACCCTTTTCCGGTGTTCGCATCTCTTCCTAAAGTCTGTCTGATCTATATTTTGGTACACTTGGAAAGCTAGGGTTTAGGAATCATTCATCCTTCTGCCACAATTGTGGCATTCACAAACTCTAGGGAGAAAAAATAAACACTTTACCTCTTCACCATCTACCTCAATGTGCGGAGCATCTATGGTAACACTTGCCACGATATCTTCTTCGGCGTTTATAATCACTAGGGCTCCGTCGATAAAAAACTTGACCTTTTGATGTAGTGTGGATGGTACTGCACCAACTTGATGAATACACCCAAAAGACAGTTGTAGGAAGGCATGATATCCATCACTAGAAACTCAACATTGTAGGTGGCCGGTCCGATAGTTAACGGTACCTTGATCTTGCCAACTACCTCTCTTTTGGTCCCATCAAATACTGGGACCACGTTCTGGAATGTTCTCATATGTGAGGTATCCATTGGCAACTTCTTCAATATAACCAAAGACATCGCGTTCAGGGCGGAGCCGTTGTCGATTAAAACACTTGGTAAAGCTTCCCCTTATAATATGTAGTGATGTATAATGCCTTTTTTTGACCTATCCCTCTGGATGGAATCTCATCGTCTAAAAATGAGATGAGATTATCGGCTTGAATATTGTTTCCAGTCGGTTCATCTTGCTGACTGGTATGTTTTGTGGCACGAATGTTTGATTCAAGACTTTCAACAGTGCCTCTCGGTGAG